>NW_026292094.1:0-134163 GCF_023091745.1 Budorcas taxicolor | reverse complement strand
GTGCCTGTGCAATAGAGTCTATATAACAAGCATCAATTTCCCGCAGTGCTGAACATCCATTTTTCTTTTGCTCTTCATGTTCCTGCTTGTTTCTGAGGAACATTTTGCAGTTCAAGTAGATCATGTTGATCAGTTATGTTGGACTTTTTGCATCCCCATGGACTGTAGCCCGCCAGGCTCCTCTGTCCATGGGAATTCTCAGGCAAGAATACTGGAGTGGGTTGCCATTTCCTACTCCAGGGGATCTTCCTGACCCAGTGATCAAACCTGGGTCTCCTGCATCTCCTGCACTGGCAGGTGGATGCGTTACCACTGAGCCTAAGTAGATCGTAGCACTTTCTAATTTGTATATATGAGATCCAGAATTTCTGTTTGGATAGAAGTTTCTATTCTTCTTCATATAAGAAGTATAAAGCGATACCAATTCCTTATATTAGGAACTAGATTGACAGTAAATACCAGGCAAAAAGTCATGTAATATGAATACTACTTAATAATGAAATATTACATAATAAAACTTTTGTGTTTGGTTTTGCTTTTTGGCTGCAATGAGTCTTAGTTGCAGCATGTGGGTTGGTTGGTTTGTTTGTTTGTTGTTTTTTGTTTTTTTGAGTTGGGGCTTTCAAACTCTCAATTGCAGCTTGTGGAATCTAGTTTCCTGGCCAGGGATTGAACCAAGGCCTCCTACACTGGGAGCATGGAGTCTCAGCCACTGGACCATCTGGGAAGTCCCCAGTAAAACTGTTTATAAAATTGTTTTTGAAACAGTAAACTAAAATTTCTCAGATTTAAATAACTTTGAGTTAAAACTTTGATATTCAATACTTTCATAATTTGTATTTTGCCCTGTAACTTTAATACTTTTGAATACTTTAGAAATGCAACTTCATTGAGGCTTTACAGCTTTAACATTTTTTTATTTATTTACTTTATATTTTCAGTGAAACATACTCAAATTCTTATATTTTGAAACTAATTACACTTTTTTGTCTTTTGGATCATTACAGCCTGTAGAATATAAATTATACAAAAACTTTTACTATAACATATTTAGTGATTTTATGAAAAATGAAGGGCAATAAATTTTATGGAACGTACAATAGTTTATAAATTATGAATGTCTTTCTCATCCAAATATTGCTGTCCCATCATCTTGCTAAGGATATATGCAGTAGTTCAGTTTTTGACATTTTGCCAGCTTCATCATATAAAACCAAATTTATTTAGGGTTCTGCTGTTATGAAGCTGTCAAGGTACAAGAGAATATACTTTATTAAACATCTTGTTAGCTTGACTTATTACTTTTAAATACACAGACATATGTCACACAGGCCTCTTTTGGAACTCTGGCTCTGGCACAGGCTTCTTGCAGCAAGAGTGTGAAGCCCCGATCCCATAGAACAGCGCTTCTCAACCTGGGGTGATGTAAAGTCTGGAGACATTTTTGCCTGTCTCCATTGGCATGTAATGTAGGGTACAAAGGCCAAGAATGCTGCTAACACCCTACATCGCACAAGACAGCCTCTAACATACACACATACCAAAGAATCATCCTGCCCAAAATGTCAAAAGTGCCAAGCTTAAGAGGCCCTGCATGAGAGGATAATATGAAGGAAGTCAGTGTGGAACTGATGCTAATAAGGGTGGTAGAAACCTCAAGCTTCTAGAACTTCGAGTAGGGGCAAAGAACTCAGGAGCTGAGTTTTCCAATGGAATGGGCCTGAGCTGTAATGGAGATACCATCTCCGGCTGAAAGCCTCCAAACTAATTCTCCAGCCCCACCAGAGATTCTGAGTTACCTTATACCCTGCAATAATTTAAACTAGCTAGAGTGATTTTTGTTTTTTTGCTACTAAAAGTACTAATAAAGCACGTAGTGCTATACCCCAGAAACTAACAGAACACTGTAAATCAACTATACTTCAATTTCTTTAAAAAAAAATTTTTTTTTAAGCAGATAGAACCAGTTATCCCAGCCCTCATCTGACAGACGACAAGATTCATTCCCAAGAAGTTCCAGGGTAGATTGATGAAACAGCTCCAAGTAGGGCTGTAGGGCTGCCTACAAGTGACTAGAATTTAGTTCAAATCAGTAAATTTTAGCTTTATAAATTTATTTTAAATATACTAAATTTAAATTTAGTTCAAACTAGTACTTGAAAAAAAAGTTAATAGTGGAGACTGTTAGTCCTTGCTCACAGAATACAAACACAGGTAGGGCAGGGTAGCACGGTGTCTCAGGAACAGCTGGCAGCGAGAGCCGGTCACCAGGAGGACGTGACGCATCAGCTGCTCGTGGACACGCCTCTGATGTTGCTCCAAGTGTCTTTCTCCGCACAGCAGGAATCATCACAATCAGCAGCACTCTTATCATTTCCACCATTTTAAAGAGACAAACCTCACATCTTCCAGGTTCACAATATCCTAATGTTATCTTCAGTTTGAGGCAGGTGACTCACCTAAGGACTATATCAGGGGGCTGGAGTGTGGGGTGTTTAAGAGCCATGAGCATGCATGGAAAGGGTTGTGGAGATCAATGGAAAAAGACACGTGGAGAACTGGGGGTCAGATACTCTCCTGACATCCACTCAAAGAATTGACAGGGTAACAGGCAGGAAGGCCAGGGGTCTCCAAACAGAGGAAATAGGCTGCAAATGTCAGACATTTGTATGTCTCTTAAGCGGCACGAGGAAATAAACTAGAGATATTGTTTTCTCTCTGTACAAATTTAAAAGGTTTCTCTTAAAATACTGTGTTGCTATAATGACACCTGGTCTCACCTGAAGTTAACTATTCTCAAACCTCTTGAGTTAACCCATGCATTTTTCTTAGGGAAATGTTTGTCTTACGCTATGTTAATGTACTATGCATTTACCCCAGACTCTGTCTTCAAGTCTTCCGCCTAATGGCTCAGAACCACATTGACAAACCATTATGTTATACTCAGACATTGTTCCCCTAATCTATTTAAACGAAACTATTTGTATGGTAATCTGCCCTTCTACAAGATTCAAGTCAATCATTTTACTGCCGGGGATGACTCCTCTGGTGCCAGGATTATCACAAAATAAATCTTATGGATGAGGGGCCTGGTGCCATTCTGAGTTTTAAGACATTCCTTTCTTTCATTAACAGACTGCTAGTGACTATATAACATCCAGCCGAAGACTAGCAGGGGGATACTCTTTCTGCCCCCTTCTGATGCCTATGTCAGAAGCTTTCTCTATCTCCTTTATACTTTAATAAAACTTTATTACACAAAAGCTCTGAGCTATCAAGCCTCGTCCCTGGCCCCGGATTGAATTCTCCTTCAGAGGCCAAGAATCCTGGCGTTTTTTCGTGGGTCAACAACAACCTTTCAGAATGATAATCCCTTTTATTTTGCCTACCACCAATTTCCTTTTTGTAACTTAAAAAGCCCTTACTAAATTTCAGAGACTGCTCTAAATGCTTGTTGTATACAATTCACTTGTATCCGTGGGCTAGTAATAAACCAAAATCATCAACGGGTGATTTCTCTCTCTTCTACACTGCCATTGCTGAATAGCTGGATCTCTGCATTGTCACCCACACTCCCAGGACTGGGGTAATAGAGCCCAGCACCCAGCACCATGGCAGAAAGAAATGAGGCACACGGGAGTTCTCCCACCAGCCGCTAGATGCTCCAGCCTGGCAGTAACACACAACACTTCTGCTCACAGCTCATGCATTGCCAGAATTAATCACATAGAAAGTATATGTACCGGGAAGGGGGAGAACCTGGATATTTTGCCAACAGCTCTAATTACCATCCCAGGACTTAACAAGCATTGTATTTAATCTTTGTGACCACCACAGGGGGCAGTACTATCATTCTCATGTTAAAGATGAAGAAACTGATACAGCAAGGAATGGCAATGGGCCCAAGATCACACGGCCTGTGAGTGACTGAGGCTAACATTTCATTTCAAAGTGCATTCTATTTACCATCTTTCTTTACTGCCGCCTCTAACTTATTTTCTGTGTGGTCTTCAGCGCACTGCAGTCCATCGGGTCCCATGGGGTCGCAAAGAGTCACAACTTGAGTGACTGAATGACAACAATTTAAATCTTGACTTTGCCACTCACTTCCTAGCATCTTGAATAAAATGGCACAGCTCTGTGCTTTACTTTTTTCCACCTGAAAAACTGGACCCAATAATAGTAGCCACAATGCTGAACTGTTAAGATGAAAGGAGATGATACTTGTAAAGGTCTTAGTTCCATGCCTGGCATATAGTAGTTTGGAGAATCCCAGGGACGGGGGAGCCTGGTGGGCTGCCGTCTATGGGGTCGCACAGAGTCGGACACGACTGAAGCGACTTAGCAGCAACAAACTGAGAAACCTATATGTAGGTCAGGAAGCAACAGTTAGAACTGGACATGGAACAACAGACTGGTTCCAAATAGGAAAAGGAGTACGTCAAGGCTGTATATTGTCCCCCTGCTTATTTAACTTATATGCAGAGTACACCATGAGAAACGCTAGGCTGGAAGAAGCACAAGCTGGAATCAAGATTGCTGGGAGAAATATCAATAACCTCAGATATGCAGATGACACCACCCTTATGGCAGAAAGTGAAGAGGAACTAAAAAGCCTCTTGATGAAAGTGAAAGAGGAGAGTGAAAAAGTTGGCTTAAAGCTCAACATTCAGAAAACGAAGATCATGGCATCTGGTCCCATCGCTTCATGGGAAATAGATGGGGAAACAGTGGAAACAGTGTCAGACTTTATTTTTGGGGGCTCCAAAATCACTGCAGAAGGTGACTGCAGCCATGAAATTAAAAGACGCTTACTCCTTGGAAGGAAAGTTATGACCAACCCAGATAGTATATTCAAAAGCAGAGACATTACTTTGCCAACAAAGGTCTGTCTGGTCAAGGCTATGGTTTTTCCTGTGGTCATGTATGGATGTGAGAGTGGACTGTGAAGAAAGCTGAGTGCCAAAGAATCGATGCTTTTGAACTGTGGTGTTCACTTGGACTGCAAGGAGATCCAACCAGTCCATTCTAAGGGAGATCAGTCCTGGCTGCTCATTGGAAGGACTGATGCTAAAGCTGAAACTCCAATACTTTGGCCACTTCATGGGAACAGTTGACTCATTGGAAAAGACTCTGATGCTGGGAGGAATTGGGGGAAGGAGGAAGAGGGGACGACAGAGGATGAGATGGCTGGATAGCATCACTGACTTGATGGACGTGGGTTTGAGTGAACTCCGGAAGTTGGTGATGGGCAGGGAGACCTGGCATGCTGTGATTCATGGGGTCACAAAGAGTCAGACATGACTGAGCAACTGAAATGAACTGAACTGAACTGAACAGAACAAACACTAAAAACTACTCTTAGCCTTACTAATTCCCAGGTGATGCAAAGCTAAAGAATCCGCCTGCCAATGCAAGAGATGTAGATTCAATCCCTGGGTTGGGGAGATCCCCTGGAGTAGGCAATGGCAACCCACTCCAGTGTTCTTGCCGGGAGAGTCCAGTGATCGGGAGAGTCCAGTGATAGAGAAGGCTTTCCTGTTGCAGTCCGCGGGGTTGCAGAGTTAGACACAACTTAGCAACTGAACAACAAATCTTCAGAAAGAGTGTAACATGTTTCTTCGGAAGAAAGTTTTATGATGTGACATTTAAGCTGGATTCTGGGAACACCTCCGGGGAAAAGGTATTCCAGATGGGGTGAGCCATAACCAAGGGCTCAGAGGTGGCACACATATGGGGGAGATTTAGAGCTCAGGATTAGATTGTCCCTATATTAAAACTGAAACAATTGGTATTAGCTATTTTGGGAAGCAGTGAATCAGACGGGAAAGCCAAGAGTCAGATTTTGGGTTTCTCAGAGCTTGCTTTCTTCTGGGTCAGAAGTGGAAAGCAAACTTCCTAGTCCAGGGTAAAGGAAAAGTCATCTCAGATGTTGACCTGACCAAGTTAAGCAGTTAATAATTCTGACTTGCCCAGAGAACTGAGTACTCTTCTATCTACCCAAGTTACCCCAAAGCAAGGCAAAACAGCCTCCAAATGAGGACTCAGCATGCACAGACGTGCTGCTAAATTGTGGAGGGTCTCCTTGGCAATGGTTTTGACTTTCTGAATTACAAATTTCTTCCAGACTGTGATCAGAGGCTCTGTGCTGTATGGAATGTCTTTCAAAAAAAAAAAAAAAAGGTATCGAAGTTTGTCTGCCTGACATCTATAGCTTCCAGGTTAACCCAGGGCCTGCGAAGGTGTGGGGTCCCTTTATAACACTGACTCAAAGTGCATCTGGAGGGTTCAAATAATCCAGACGCTGTCCCACTCCAAGCCTCCGGTCTCTGCCTTCTGGCAGCAGTAGCACATTAGGAGGGAAGGCTGGGTTCACATCACAGGAAAGTCATCCTGCCAGCAGCAACCTAGTCTCCAGAACCTCAACTCCAGGACATAGTCCCAAGCCATGATACAACTCTTACTGGGAGGGTCTCAGAAACAGACTAAGGCCATCTGCTTCCTTACCAGCATACAGAACATGTGCTATTAATTTCATTAACAGTTCTCCCAATTTTTCCCACCCTTGTTCTTTTTAAAGGACACAAGATCCCTATTAATGGCAAATGGTGCCATTTTCTTGTCCTCATTTTAGTATTTGAAGTCAACACCCAGTATGATATTCAGTCAACACGTACTTCCTGACGGGCTTCTCTGGTGGTGCTAGTGATACAGAATCCTCCTGCCAATGCAGGAGACGTTAAGAGACTTAGGTTTGATCTCTTGGTCAGGAAGACCCCCTGGAGGAGGAAATAGCAACCCACTCCAGTATTCTTGCCTGGGACAGGGAAGAGGTACCCAGGGACAGAGGTCCCTGGTGGGCCACAGTCTACAGGGTCACAAGGAGACACAACTGAAGCGACTCAGCACACAGGTACTTACTAAGGAATCCCTTGTGTGCCACATCAGGCAGACCGGAGACAACAGCAAACAAAACACGGCCTCCATCTACTTACGAGCTTACAAGCCTGGCATTTAAGAGAAATAACCAACAGCTCTTCAGAGTCCTCTGGACTAAATTTCTGTGTCCAAACGACTGTAAAAACATCAAGTGTAACCTCACCTTTCCCTTGGACTTCCCTGGTGGCCCAGACGGTAAAGCATCTGTCTACAATGCAGGAGACCCGGGTTCGATCCCTGGGTTGGGAAGATCCCCTGGAGAAGGAAATGGCAATCCACTCCAGTACTATTGCCTGGAAAATCCCACGGACACAGGAGCCTTGTAGGCTACAGTCCATGGGGTCGCAGAGTCAGACACGACTGAGCGACTTCACTTTCACCTTTCCCTCACTTTCACCCTTCCCTTTCTTAAGGTAGATTTTTTTCCATTATCCCCAATGTACAGATAAGGAAATCAAGGTTATTAGGTAGAACAGCAGACCTCAATCCTGATCTGTTGGGCCCCCCAAACTCATGCTAATTACTCACGATCTTTCAAATATCAGAGGCCCCAAACCTAGACATGCCTCTCAACTTGCTTTTTAGTGAGGCCAACCACATGTGGTTGGGCTTCCCAGCTGGTGCTAGTGGTAAAGAACACGCCTGCTAATGCAAGAGACCCGGGTTCAACCAGTGTGTCGGGAGGATCCTCTTGAGAGCATGGCAACCCACTCCAGTATTCTTGCCTTGAGAATCCCATGGACAGGAGCTTGGCGGGATATAGTCCAGTCACAGTCAGACATGACCGAAGCAACTTAGCACACACACATGTGGTTACCAGGCCCATCTCTACAGCCCACTCAAGCACTGTTTCCCACATCTTACAGTAGGCCCTTTCAGGAAGTTACTAAATGAGAAAACCCCATGAGGTTAAGTTCTCTTTACCCAAGAAGGAAGCTCAGAGTTGTCACTTGTGAGAGTTCACCTTACTCCAAGTCAGCAGTGATTCTGCATTCCTACCCAGGAATACCAGTCCCAATTAAGATGTGCTTTAAGTGTGAATAAATGTACCATGTTGATAATTTCAGGCTTCTGAGACAGCACTGAAACAAATATCGACCTAAGATATGCAGATGACACCACCCTTATGGCAGAAGAGGAACTAAAGAGCCTCCTGATCAAAGTGAAAAAGCACATTCTACATTCAAAACACAAAGATAATGGCGTCCAGTCCCATCACTTCATGGCAAAGATGGGGAAACAATGGAAATAGGCAAGACTATGTTCTTGGGCTCCAAACTCACTGCAGATGGTGATTGCAGCCGTGGACACTTGTTCCTTGGAAGGAAGAAAAGCTATGACAAATCCAGACAGCATATTAAAAAGCATACTTGACTTTACCAAGAAAGGTCCATATAGTCAAAGCTATGGTTTTCCCAGTAGTTATGTATGGATGTTGAGTTGGACCATAAAGAAAGCTGAGCACTGAAGAATTGATGCTTGGATAGCAAGCTAAAACCAGTCGATCCTAAAGGAAATCAATCCTGACTATTCATCGAAAGGACTGATGCTGAAGCTCCAATACTTTGGCCACCTGATGCGAAGAGCCAACTCATTGGAAAAGATCCTGATGCTGGGAAAAGACTGAGGACTGAAGGGGTTGAAAGAGGATGAGATGGTTGGATGGAAGGCATCATCGACCTAACGGACATGTATCAACAAGCTTCAGGAGATGGACAGGGAAGCCTGGCATCTTGCAGTCCATGGGGTCGCAGTCAGACATGAATGACTGAGCAACTGAACAAGATGGCGCTAGTGGTAAAGAACTTGCCAGCCACTGCAGGACACTGTTAAGACAGTGAGTTCTCTCTCTGGGTCGGGAAGAAGCACTAGAGGGCATGGCACCCACTCCAGTAGACTTGCCTGGAAAATCCTTAAAGACAGAGGAGCCTGTGGCAAGCTAGGTAGGGTCCATAGCATCAAAAAGTCAGACAAGCCAAGCCACTAGCACACACACATCATTTCAGACACTGCAAAGAGCAAAACCCCATTCATTTTTCACATCATCTATACGGTGAAATTTTAATTTTGAACACAAAATGTTATTTTAAGGAAAAAAAAAAAGTTTCTCTTTACTTGTTTTAATGTGGCTTCCTGAAGTTCTGAATACACATGTGCCTCTTGTTAGATGTATACTGGATAGCACTGCTCTTACTAACCCTGCCCAATTCCTGAATACATTTGGTGATAGGTTTACAGTACTGGTTTTTTAAAAAGAATGACATTTTAAATACATACTGCTGGCGTGTCCCTGATATGCCATCCAAATTTACTTTGAGTCTTAGTGAGCCGTAGAGCTCTAATTATCTGTTTCCTTATGAGTACTTACATAATCAACTATAACCTGGGTATGTAATGTGTATTCTAGGGTATGAAATGTGTATTCTATGAAGCTAAAAATAGGAAAGGCACCACTCATTCAAGGGTTAATTTAAGACTCCAGAAGAGGCAGCTTCACCATCTAGACCCCAAACCAGAGTCAACCATCCAGGGCCAGACACATCTTCCTCCGGTGAGCCACAAGGGTGATGGTGAAAGTTACACCAAGTCAAAACTTTCTTGTACTTCAAGGAAACGCATTCACCAGTTAACACAAAGGCTGTATACTCCCGAAGACACTCTTGCCACTCTGCTGTACAAAATTCAGAATGACTTAAGGAAGCACCAGAGTCCTCTGAGGCATTTTATTTGTATGTATTACATCCCTAGAAAAAGAATCCAAGGATTTTCCCTCCTGTATGTTTTCGTCTTGCTTCTTCATGGTCCATGATGCCAGCTGAGGTTGTCAGTACAATGAAACTATGGAAAGTTAAAAAAAAAAAGTTGGTAAGTTGTCCCTACGAACTGTTCAACACTGAACTACTTCTGGTACAGAAAAATCCCAACATTCATCAGTGTTTAACATGTGGTCCCATACATAATGCAGCTGCCACAGGCTGGCAGTGCACAGGCATGACTCCTAGAACCAAAGACTCCAGCTATACACACACAGTCCTGGTCTCAGCTAACATGAGGCAATGCTACCTAAAAACAAAAACTGGAACTCCTCTAACTTCAGAAGTCACTTTCTGCTCTCAAGCAGACACACAGTTTAAAGCATTAAAGCACTGATATAACTTGACAGAATTGTTTCTGCCACTTACTGTGTGTACGATCACAGCCAAGCTATTATACAGTTATTTGGACAAAGGGCATCCCACCTGGCCTATCTCATGGGTTACTATAGGGGTCAAGGTAGGACACAGAAAATGTATCAACTGGGAGGCATTAAAATTAGCATTCTAACTGCAATCACAAAGGACATGCCCATAACACCATACCTGTTATACAGTAACCATGAAATGGAAGTAAATTCAAAATCACCAAACGTGACTGGGTGTTTTAAGTTCTTAACCACAAACAGACCAAATGCTTGTGGTGTGTCAGATCAGGTTTTAAACTGCTTTACCAGAAGTAAATCAGTTTAATCTAACTGATAAGAGAACTACCATCTTTCAGAAACCAAGGCCATGAATTGCCCAAAGCCTCACAGCTTTAAAGTAGAAAATCCAGAATTTGAACTCAGTCTCTTAACCACAGATGAAGATTTTCAAACTGAGTCTGCCCAGAGGGCAATGGTTCAGAGGTCATTCTGGCCACAGGAGGGTATTCAGAGAACATGTATGAACTATTTGCACTAAGCCAAAAGAGCAGACACAAAAGGGAATGCAATTCTGCTCTCTCACCCACCTCTTAGACACTAAAACCCACACATGAAGTGTGGCAACATAGGTGCTAACCCATGAGTCAAGCTGTTTGGGAATGGAGACTATTGCTACTACTGTTATGTAAAAAATAAATAAAAAGCTCTGTATCATAGGCATCAGCATCAACTTTTAAATGAAGAAAATCAACTTACCCAAACTGACGGGATGGGAGCAGGTTATTCTGCCATTTTTCTAGATCTTTGAGTTGTACATCAAATCTGGGGCTGATCACTCCACACTGTAAAAAGTAACAGAAAACAGTGTTCACACTTCACTAATAACAAGTAACACTAAAAATCTTTTATAACTGAGCACAGAAGCCAACCAACTCAACATTAAGTGGGTAACTATTCTGTACAATATTCTATATAAGTTCAATTTGAAAAACAATTAAAGACTATGGCTACTTAGGAAGAAAAAGCAAGCTACTGGAAACATCAACAGAAGAGGCAGAACATAACGCAACACGCAGCAGCCGGCAGCGCGCATCCTATGGCCTGTGGCGCTGTCCCGGAACAAATGGCCAGATTTTAAAGAGCCAAGAGAGCAAGTCTCAGAGCTAAATATGACACCCCTGCTCACATCTCTACTCTACAAATCACTAGCACGCTCACCAAGATGGCCTGCATGCTCAGTCGCTTCAGTCATATTCCACTCTTTGCGACCCTAATAGACCATTCTCCAGGCAAGAATACTGAAGTGGGTTGTCATGCCCTCCTCCAGGGGATCTTCCCCACCCACGGATCGAATCTGCGTCTCTTACCTCTGCTGCATTGGCAGGCAGGTTCTTTACCACTAGTGTGCCTGCGAAGACTCCAAAATGCTTAACAGTAAACTAAATGAGACTACACGATTAGAACTTTGTGAAGTCTCTGGAGCAGTTAAACTTCCCTACGCAGACCGAAACTGCAAATGGACCCATCAGGTCCAAGTGCCCCCTGGCAGGAAGCTCACTCAGGTTCTTTTTATCACATCATCCTGGGAGCTACTACTGTCACTTGACTATCAAGGGCAATCCCACACTGGACAGAAGCAACACAGGGATACGACAAGGGAAAACCCAAGCAAGCTACAGTGAAAGACAAAGCTTTCTGAGGCCTCTGCACTACCACATGCGAGCTTTATATATTCCAGTAGCAAAAAATCCCTTCCATTCAGCTAGTGTAATTCCAGCATATCTGCTCTCAAACCACATCAATCTAAGATTGTGATTAAGGGAAGAATTTTCTTAATCTAGTCTTTAAACACTACCTTATTTCCCAGCCCCATTACATTTCCACAGTAAGGTATATCCATCTCTTGCATGAAGGAAACTGAAGCAAGAATGTCTTACAAAGGAAGAAAACTGAAATTAAGAGAAACCAAAAAATAATTCAGGTATTTGGCAGGGCCTGGATTTCAACTATCTATTAGCCAGGATTTTCCAAATGACTTATGTATCACAGAGTAAGGATGCCACAAGTGAGTTCCATTTGGTACTCTGTTCAAACTTGTTTCTCAAGCTATTATGCACAGAGAATGTTTAAGAGAAACCTGGTACAGGGCACTTCTCAAACTGTTTTTTTTTTTTAATATCAACCGAAATCCTCTGCGGGACAGCTTTAAAATGTGCTATAAGCTACACACCACAATTAGTCTTCCACTGTCCCTGAGCAGGACACAGATTTCCTAGTTCTTAAAAATAGAGGGGAAAATAAACACACCCTCTTCTACTTGAACATACTGTGAGGATCAGAGTGAGAAAAGTGAATTCAAATCCTTCCTTGGGATTGGAATCTAATGGTTTACAATAAAATAAAACAAGACAGACCCCCAAATTTCCTTCAAAAACTCTTCAAAGGCTTCATATCCAGTAATTTTTATCTGACATTAAGTATCTATCCACACAAGAAGCAAATTCACTATGTAAGAAAGCAACTTTGTAAAATAGAAAACTGTTGGACTAGGGAATGACCTTATTAATCAATCTGGCCCCTGCCACTAACCACTTTCTTGGCCCATTTGCTCTAGTGTTGGATTACAGGAACCTGCCTGCAATGTAGGAGACCCAGGCTCGATCCCTGGAGAATCCCATTGACAGAGGAGCCTGGCAGGCTGTCATCTACGGGGTTGCAAAGAGTTGGACACGACTGAGTGACTAACACTTTGCATTACAGGATCTCAGATCCCTTGCAAATCTGAAAGCTACAAATCTTAACACAGAAAGCAAAGCAGCAGCGATGAGATCCCCAACTGACTTACAGACTAATACCTAGCCCCCAAATTCATGCAATCCAAAGTCAAAAAAATCAAAGAGATTCAGTAGATTACGCCTACAAACTGAAAAGAAAAACAGACCTCACAAGTTATTTGCACTAACAGGACTACTGGCCTTGAACCATCCAGGATTCAAAACTGGTAGCACCAGTCTCAAGCCTCCACATCTCCCTTCAGGTATCTTATACTCCAAACACTAGGTCAACTGACAATTCTACCTGGAAGTTGCATAAAATTTAATGATTTTAATCAATTCCCATTCTTCTTAACCTAGCTAGGTAAAGCAAGCACAACACTCATTTTACAAAGGCAATTATACCACCTTAGACCATTCTGAAGATTCTAAAATGTGGCAGATAGTCAATTCTTACCTTATTTAGCCTGCCTGTGAGGTTCACAACAATTTTCCCAGCCCTGTGATCATCAATGATTTCAAATTCGCCAATGTAACCTGTAGAACACAATTGACTGTATTAAAATGAAGAGAGCAATACTCAAAACAATCCACCCTGCAATTTTAAAAGGGGGATACTTTTCTCCGTGCCTTCTCATACCTTCCCACTCCCAAAGGCTACCTAGTGACCAGGACGTTCAACAGTCCTTTACATCCCATGGAGCTCTGAGAAGAGCTCAGGGTCCTTTCAATGACATGTTGTGGGGTGATGTTATTATCAAGAAAGGCCATTTTAGCTGCCAAACACCTAAACAGTCACAAACCTCCTCCTCCCAACAATCCTATCCTACTCAGCATTTCTTAAAGAGCATCACTTCTCCAGGACTACCCTGTCCACAGCCCAAGTCAATTGCATTAGTTACCATCTCTGATTGCCACTTTGTTCCCCATTTTCCCTTTCCAGGCCTCTCTCCACAGTTAATTTCTACAGGACCCATTCCATAGCATGCTTATCCCAAAACATGAAACAGCAAGACACTTACCATGCTTCATCATCACTGTTAGAAACCTGACGATGACTTTGGAGCACGGCCTAATAAGGACCTGGCGTTTGCCTCTCTTCTCGGCATTATTGATACTCTTGAGAGCATCAGCCAGGACATTCATGCGCACCATTATGGCTGTTCAGGGAAGAAAAAAACAGGCGTTTTACCAGCACTTCCATTACCAGGCACCCTATCATTTCCCTGCGAACACATCCTTTCCTTTCTGCCTCAATCATGTAGAAGCTTCCCCATTCCTAAGCAGACTGGTTCCCCAGAAGGACGTCAACTACTAAAATAAAAACACGAGCCGTGGTAGGTGCTATTCAAAATGGCAGTAATACTCAAACTTGTGGAATTCGGCAGCCTCTGTACTATTAACACGGATTTTTCCCAATAACCGAAAGATACTACTCAACTTTCACCTAACACCCAGAACCACTGCATTAACATAAAATGTTAATGTCCGTCCCTGTGCCATCTAAAACTATGCCCAACAGCAAGTACCAAAGTAATAAACTGAAGCATTTCACATGTATCACCAGACTGGTCTCTTACCTCAATGGGCACAAACTTCATCTAATAAAGTTTGAAAGTCAGGAACAGAGGCATGTCTCAAACCACAACAGTAGGACTCCAACCTACTTCCTCCAGCTCAACAGTGTCTTGAGAGGAAACCAGATTCGTTCCCAGCAAACCGCCACCACAGGCAGGATGCAGTTTCCCCTCCCGAGGGTCCTCATCTCTCGAGCTCCCGGCGCAACCAAAGTAATGGGAAGCTGCACGGCCCACCAACTCCATGGCCCTCCGCTGCTTCTCAGAGCCAACGAGCTGCCTCAATCACTAACGGGAGGTACTGGCGCCGCCGAAAGATTCGGAGCTGCCGCCTCTCCGGAACGGTCCAAAGCTCCCTGTTCTCAAGGGCTGCGGCCTGCGCCCCAGAGGCCGGGCTCTCCGAGGTTCAAAGCATGGGATGGCCGGGCATGACTCTCCCCTCTGCTTGCCCAGACCCTCGCAAGGCTAGCATCTCCGGCCCAGGAGGCCTCCGACATCCTCGCAGGACACGAAGCGCGACTCCCATACCACAGGATGGCACCGATAACCGACGGATGATGTTGGATAGCTCAGAGAGAGATACTCACCGGCACGAAAAGATGGCGGAAAGAGGGCGGGAGGGGCGAGCGCACGGAATTATGGGTTATGGGTCGGGCTATCGCGAGACTTTTAAAGCCCCGCCAAAAACAAATAAAAAAGGATTGCCTACTGGAAGGAGGCGGGTGAAGGGGTGGAGCCTCCTCCGGGGTAGGTTGTAGAGAGTCGATGGAGTCGAACATCCCCGGCGCGGCATAGGGTAGTCAGCTGGCAAGAGGTGGGCCATTTGCGTAGTGTTGAATTCCTTTCTAGCAGCTAATCGGTAAAAACGAAAAGCTGACGAGGGCCTAGATATTTACTAATTTTTATTGCAGTAACTGTTGACTATTTAGAATGAATTTTGATACGTGCGTATTTACAGTATCTCTGGAAGGACCCACGAGTAATCGGCAATTTCCTCTGAGAAGGGCGTTAGAAACTGGGATGGGAGTCATGCTTTTCTCCCTATTTTTGTTGCTTAGTCGCTAAGTCGTATCGGACTCTTTGTGACCCTATGGACTGTAGCCGGCAAGGCTCCTCTGTTCATGTGATTTCCTAGGCAAAGATGGTTGAGTTGCCATTTCCTTCTCCAGGGGATCTTCTCCATCCAGGAATCGAACACGGGGTTCCTGCGTTGGCGAATTTTTTACCACTGAGCCACCAGGGTAGAGCTTTCTCCCTGTACAATTTCTGTTTTTTGAAATTTGTTTATACTTTTTCAAAACAGTAAAAAATATTTTTCTTAATCGATGCTTCTTTTTTGACGTTATTTTTTTGGGCTCCAAAATCACTGCAGATGGTGATTGCAGCCATGAAATTAAAAGACGCTTACTCCTTGGAAGGAAAGTTATGACCAACCTAGATAGCATATTCAAAAGCAGAGACATTACTTTGCCAACAAAGGTCCGTCTAGTCAAGGCTATGGTTTTTCCAGTAGTCATGTATGGATGTGAGAGTTGGACTGTGAAGAAAGCTGAGCGCTGAAGAATTGATGCTTTTGAACTGTGGTGTTGGAGAAGACTCTTGAGAGTCCCTTGGACTGTGAGGAGATCCAACCAGTCCATTCTGAAGGAGATCAGTCCTGGGGTTTCTTTGCAAGGAATGATGCTAAAGCTGAAACTCCAGTACTTTGGCCACCTCATGCAAAGAGTTGACTCATTGGAAAAGACTGATACTGGGAGGGATTGGGGCAGGAGGAGAAGGGGACGACAGAGGATGAGATGGCTGGGTGGCATCACCGACTCGATGGACGTGAGTTTGAGTGAACTTCGGGAGTTGGTGATGGACAGGGAGGCCTGGCGTGCTGCAGTTTATGGGGTCGCAAAGAGTCGGACAAGACTGAGCGACTGCACTGAAGTATTAGAAATTATTTACTGGAGTTCCCTGGTGGCTCAGAGGGTAAAGCGTCTGCCTGCAATGCAGGAGACCTGGGTTCGATTCCTGGGTCAGGAAGATCCCTTGGAGAAGGAAATGGCAACCCACTCCAGTACTCTTGCCTGGAAAATCCCATCGACAGAGAAGCCTGGTAGGCTATAGTACATGGGATCGCAGAGTCGGACACGACTGAGCGACTTCACTTTCACTTCACTGGAGTTCCAGACTTTTCTTTTAAGTTCTGAAATACAGACACAGTTGCAAAGAAAGCCACAAATATTTCGAAATAAAAGCTTGGCCTCTTAAAGGTTGTTGCAAGGGTCAGATGACATAATGGTGACAAAGGGCTCGCCAAATCTCTGGCACGCATTAAATAAATGCTCAGTAGTTACTGCCCGAGGTCTGGCTGCCTGGGAGCAGCAGGGAGTTCTGGCACTGCCCTCTCTGGAGCTGAGAGACCTTAGGCTAAGCTTCTGCTCAGGACTTAACTTCCTCACCCTTACCCTCTCTTCTTACCCTTCCCTGTATTTCCCACCCCCTTCCCTGTGTTTCCCACAAGGCTGCCAGAATGATCATTTTAAAACTTGTCAGACCTCGGACTCTCCAAGGATTCCTGTTAGTAAAATCCAGATTCCTTACAAAAATTTAAAAGGTCCTCCTTGTAATATCTGCCTCCTTGCATCGGAACACCAGCCCCCAGCAATCTCCCTGGCTGGCTTTTCTTCAGATACTCCAAGCACAGTCTGCCTCAGGGCCTTTGCACTGGCTTTTCCCTTTAACTTGACTTTTCCTCCCCCAGTTTGTCAAGTCTCTGTTCAATCACATAACCTCCTCCTCATCCTCCCTGCCCCCCTATCTCATTGCCCTGTTTAACTTTTCTCCATAGGGTTTACCGCCTGAGATATTGTTAGTGTATTTACTGTCTCCGTTAAGCAGGCAGGGATATGGCTGGCTTTGTTCACCACTGTACCCACAGCTTCTAGATAAGTTAACTCCACATAGTAGGTCCCTGATACATATGTAATGAATCAATGAATGGGCAAATCAGTTTCCCCATCTGTAAAAGGGAATGATATACTAATTACTCAAAGTTGCTGTGAAGATAAATGAAATAATCCAGATAAAAGACCAGCATTTGTTATTAGCATCACAGCCCACCTCACCCACCATCACCACTTCTCAAATCCTAAGTGAACCTTGAAGAGTGCCAAGCTCCCAACATAGGCACTGGCTTTTCTAAGAAACATTTCCTTTAAGAACTGGTTGCCTGAATGCAAGATGTTGACTAAAACTGTCATACTCAACTTGAGGGACTTAGCAACAGTGGGGAGTTCATAAACCCACTTTCCTTCAAGAGCCTCCATCAATAGAAAACTAGTGCCACTCAACCTCTGTTTATACACTTCATTCATTCTTTCATCCCTTCATTGAGCAAACATCTAATGAGTGCCTATCATATGCCAGTTGTGGCAGGAAACAGGACAAATATCAGTTCCAGGCCTTAAGAGGTGCAGATCCTAGCAGAGACAAATCTCTAAATAACAATACCAGGCAGTGTGCTGTTTCCATGCCAATATGAAACACTGTGGGAATGGAGAGGTGGCCTGAGAAGTTGCTAAACTTTGCCAGGAGGAAGTGCCATTTGATGTGTGTCTGAAAGCTTCTAACAGCTAATTCCTAACTGCCACTATGCGCTTCCTGTAGATTCACTGAATCCTCAAAACACATGGTGTACATAATGCCCCTTTGAGATCTGTATTATCTCCACCTCACAAATGAGGAACCAAACTAAATTCAGTCTTAAATGAACTCAGTCTTAAAATTTTGCTGTCAGTTAAAAAGTCAGAGAAAGTGGTCATATATAAATTACTTGTGGGGTTTTATTCCCCAACGTTAGGAAAGGTGTGTGGCCTATGGGTTTTTGAATTGTTCTAAGAGCTAGGGGCTTCCCTCATAGCTCAGTTGGTAAAGAATCCACCTGCAACATGGGAGACCTGGGTTTGATCCCTGGGTTGGGAAGATCCTTTGGAGAAGGGAACAGCTCCCCACTCCAGTATTCTGGCCTGGAGAATTCCAAGGACTGTATAGTCCATGAGAATCACAGAGTCGGACACAAATGAGTGACTTTCACTTTTACTTTGAAGAGCTACTACGCTTATACTTCAGTAGTGTCCGACTCTGTGTGGAGGGCATAAAAGGCATATAAAGATATCCAGAAATCTTGGAATGGTTGGGACTGGGGGAAGGAAAGAAGAGTGGAAATGGAGCAGAACACTGTGTATAAATCGCCTCTTGACATCCTGTGAATTCTGGAATAACTCTGCTAGAGGTGGTACAAAGGAACTTGAAAGGGGACTTGTGCTGTGGCCAAGCTGGCCCAGTAGTATCCAAGCTGGCCTGGAGACTCATCACAGCTGCGCGTGGCTGCATTCCAGAGCACTGGGTGACCAAGAGACCTATGGTGACTGGGTAGAAATAGAAACTTCCTTTTTCTGGACATCAGCCTCCAGGCGGCTTCAAGGAAGGATCCAAACATTTAGCAGGTAGGGAAAGCAAGAGGTTTAACATTCAATCTGTTCCCAGTACCCAGAAATAGATAGTGAAACCAAATGATAAAATACCCAATTTGGGCTCTGTGTAAAAAAAAATTCTAAAAAAAAATTCTAAGTGCAAACAAAAGTTACTGAGCAAGTCAGGTACAAAATTCTGAGCTAGGTCCTAGGGTAGAGGTGTGTGGCCCTCTCTCCTGCGTCCTGCTGCTGCCTGACCCTTCAGCCACACCCTCACATACCACCTTTGGCCATCATTTATTAATTTTACCTCCTTTTCCATCTAGGGTGCTGCCTGGACGTTTACTGAAAGAATTTAAACCTTTTAGTTCATTCTGTTCTTAAAGAGCACCTTGTGCAATACGCTTAGTTGCTAAATCATCTCCAACTCTTTGGGACCCCACGGACTGTAGCCCACCAGGCTCCTCTGTCCATGGGGCTTCCCAGGCAAGAATGGGTCACCATTTCCTCCTCCAAGGGATCTTCCCAACGCAGGGATGGCTTCTCCAGCATCTCCTGCATTTGCAGGCAGATTCTTTACCACTGTGCCTCCTGAGAAATCCAAAGAGCCCCTCACAGCGGTGGAATGGTCACCCAGGGTAGTTCATTAACAGGGTATGTAAATCCAATCATGGCAACACTGTATTGGTTAAGCTATAAAGAAAGGACACAAGGAGGGATTCCAGCTTTTTTATTTATTCCCCTTTTAACAAAGTAGAAGAAATAATACAGGATTAAAACTGCTAAAGTAGTTAATTGGTAGAACACACATACACACAAAAAATTTGGACAGGAAGACAAGCTTATATACAATGAGCAAACACACGTAAATTATGGTAGTTTGTAGGTTGTATACGAAACATTTTTTTAAAAAGTCAAACATGCTACATGGTGCCACTGTTTACAGCAATATTGAAGGGGAGAAAATAACACTAATTTAGGGACTGATATACCACAAGGTCCAGGTTTCACAGCATCAGTGCAATAAATTCACAAAACTATATTACAGCTAGTTAATCAGTTTAAGAATTGTTCCCAAATATGTCACATTTCCAGCCCTCAGAGGTCCATTCCTACAGATTTCAACTACTCCATCCATTGGGACCAAAAGCAGCCAGTGTTACCATAAAAGGAGACTCTTGAGACTTATCTGTAAAGGCTTATTCTGGTCTTAAAAAATTAGTAGGATAAGGCTATTTTCTACTGAAATGAATCTTGACTCAACACAGGAAGACTTCTGTCCTTTACTGGCTGGTCTTAGAGTGAAGATCATAGACATGACTCTTAACCTATTATGGACTTTAGTTCCAATTAACTGAAAATCTGAAATTTAAAGGTCCTAAATACCAACTTGTGTAAGCCTGCTACTAAAAAGCCTTTAAGGATGTACCAACTTCAAGTTTAAGTGCAAGGGAACAAGAGTTCTAAAAGTTCCTGTCAGATTCCCCATTTGGGAAGAAGGATCAATGTTTCCTAAAAACTGCTAAATTCTGCACAAGGGAGAAAACACATGCTAAGGCATGGGATTAGTTTCATCTTATTCCATAAGGCTGCTTCTCCCACACTATCAAAACAGAATGAGGAATGAATCTTAATTGGTCTCTTCATCAGAAGTGGTAAACTTCTGAAGCCAGTTTTTTTAGCAGACCATGGAAGCAGACGAGAGAATAAGCTTCCTGAAGCCACAGACCACTATCCTGTATCCAGCTAAAATAAAGATCAACTTGAACAGTTATCCCAAGTCACTGTTAACTGTACTAAAGGGTGAAGTTCACCACTATGTTATTTTAAAAGTAAGAGTTCAGTTAACCCTGGGTGACAAAAAAACAAGATGAGGAACTGAAGAAAGAGTTGTCCATATAAGGGCAGCTGCTAAAAACACACCCATGAAGACACTGGGCATAAAGCCTTGCTTAGCAAGTCAGAATTTGTACTAAGGGCAGAGTGAGGGACAGCAGAGAGCTACTTCTGTAACATTTTAGTATCCAAACAGCATAACAGACACTGTTCCCAAGGACAATGTATACTCCATTAATCACACTGAATAAAGCGAATGCTTTATTCATTTTTCTTTTCTTTTTGTTTGAGAAGCTTGTTTATCTCTCTTTTGGCCATTCCAATGTATTTCGAAATGATCCCATGTTGGTTCAGTCCAGGAAGCAAAAGTAAGAAAGTCACTTAAAGAAAAGAAAAAAAAAAGTTACAGACGCAGCAATTAACTTTCTAAAGACTACAACATTTTACAGAAGCTAGTTCCTCAGACTAAGACACACTCTAATGGGAAGAAGTAACATGATTTCCATTATTCCCGATGACATTTATCCCCAGAAGCATCTGCCCTCACACCTCCCAACCTCAGGTAACACACACGGCCTATTTTTACCTTGCGCACAATACTTTCCACCTTGGTTCTCAGTTCTTTGTCTTACTTCTCAGAAGACCACAAACTCATTGAAAACAAGGACCCAGCTTTTAGTCATCTTTCTATGTTCACACAGTTCCTTAATCACTGCCTGGAACTCAGTGAGCAGGAACATACGGTTTACTAAATTCCAGTTAAACTGGCTAGGACATGCCTGCAGCCCTTCCCCAGAGACTTACCTATCAGGTAGGTGAGAAGGAGGTTGTGGACTTGCTGTCCCACCCAAGCAACCGCAGCAAGAGAAATGATCATGGTCATGAAGTACTAATAATGAAAATAACGAGAACTTAGCAACTCCTCAGAACAGACGAAGAACTGAAACTTTTTAGGAGGGTGTTTCAAAGGTTGGAAAATAACTCAGTTTTTATTCTCATTTTTCTTTAAAAATATTTAGCATCTATATATTATATAAAACCTACAGAAAACTCCCTAGGTCTACTGTACAGAATTTAGATACATTCTCTCCTAAAATAACTAATTCTATATGTAAATTAAGTAGTTTAGAATATAATTACACTACTTCCGCAACTGATAACTTCACATAGTAACCTCAAGTGAAACTAAGAGAAAAGAGATGTTATCTTTTGTATTTATTTCAGTAAGTAAAAAGAACCAGAAAAAATTCATTCTACAATGAAAAATTAAATGCAAAGTGTAAATTTAACTTTCAGTATAACTGATACAGATAAATATTTATTAATGTACTCAGAGGAGTTAAACCAACACACAATGATAAACATCCAACTACAACTAGAGTAAAAAAGAAAGGCTTCAGACTATGATGAAGTAAAATCTGACACAATCTTAAAATGTTGCTCTACTTAAATAAGCCAAAACCAAACAAGTACCATTTTAGGCTTTTCTTCCTTTAGTGTAAAGAGGCGTTTCCACCAGCCCACAGCTCTGCGTCGAGTTTTTACTAGATTGCTGCAAATTTCATGGAATCTTTGCTGTTGCTCGGTGGTCCTAGAAAAAGAATTTTCTTCTTTACTATAGACAAATCTAAATATTAAACAGAAGTATACCATCCTCTCAAATTTCAAAAGATACTTTCCAAAGAAAATCTAAAGAATACAATGCACCATTATCTTATTTAAAAAAAAAAAAAGAGCACTTGAACCTTTACGACTCTTTTGGGAATTCCTTTTTGGTCCAGTGGATTAGGACTCCAAGCTCTAACTTCTGAGGGCCCAGGTGCAATCCCTGGTCAGGGAACTAAAATCCCACAGCTGTGCAGCATGGTCAAAAAGCAGACAAGACAGAAACAAAAAAAAACCCCCAAACTTCCTATATCATTTGGCAGATCCCAGTGAATCCTGAGTTGTGGCCACCAGAGTCCCACTATTTTGAGGAGGATGTGACATTTCTACCAACAGTAACTACTGGCATTCAAAGCACCTCAACTGGGCTTCATACATTTGATGCCAAGGCAGCGACAAACAGTTCAAATCCAATCACAAATCACAAACAAAACAGCAATAAGAATACAAAGATACTCCAAAAAAATCCATTTTCATTTATAATGTATTTTAGGTTCTGATTTTTTTTTAAATAATTGTCTTTGTACTGTGTTTGCTACACAGACATAATGACTGATATAAAAAGTAAGCCCTATGCTGGGGTGTGTTGCTTTCTCTCCGCTAGTCCTTGTCCTTGTAAATCTGCAGTGACAGATACAGTAGAAGGCCTTCTGCGGAGCCCTGGAACTTCTTATAAGCAGACATTCATATGCTGCCCACAGACTGTGGCTATGCGACAGTGTTCTTCCTTCTTCATAAAGGTCAAAAAACAAAACTGCGTCAGTGACAACGTACCAACTACCAAGAAACTTCATGTGTTTACTTCTGAAATATTTTCTCCAGGACTTAAGAATTAGCAGATAAGAATGTTATCTGGCTAATAAAATCAGGATATGAGGTTGAGTCTGTTAAACTGTTACACTGCATAGTCACAAACTTGCCCCCAGGGACTTCCTCGGTGGTCCAGTGGTTAAGACTCCGAGCTCCCAAATGCAGGGGGTCCAGGTTTGATCCCCCGTCAGCAAACTAGATCCCATACTCCGAGCTCCCAAATGCAGGGGGCCCAGGTTTGATCCCCGGTCAGCAAACTAGATCCCATATCCCACAACAAAGAGTGGGCACAGCCAAATAAATTAAAAATAAAGTTTAAAAATAAAAAACAAAAACAGAATTTGGCTCCCAAACAGCAGCATAATTCTTTATTGCACACGAAAAACAATTCAGAGGACATTTCCTAACACGAACTGTTCTGATATGATAGAAACATGTTCATACAAACAAACACGCTTACTTATCCCATAATGTAAGCAATTCCTACATTTAAAATTATTTTCACAGAATTATTTTTATCATTTTTTTTTAATCAGGAGAACAAAAAACTATAGGCACAAGTAGATTACTAATCAAATTAAAATAAACAACCAAGGGAGAAAAACAATCCCATTCCTCTATCTAGTTTTGTTCACTATTTGAATCAAAAGTGAGGAATCCAACATCCCAGAAGAAAGTTAAGCAATACTTTAATAGGATCCAAAGCCACTTAACCTTATCTTGGGAACCCACAAGTAACTCGTTCAAAGAATGGTATAAATGAAATAAACAACCCACTTCTGTATAAGCTTGAATCTATTCTTAAGCACTTTTGCTAACCATACTGCACTGTCTCAATGTCTTAGCCTGAAACACAAGATAAATCTTAAAAATCAAAATACTTCACAGCACCCAGAAGAGTGCACGTAACATAAAAGTAGACATTCAATAAACAGTTGCTAAATGAACAGGCAAAAAAAAAAAAAAACAACTATGTTTACTGTTTTGAATTATTCATAAGTTATTTATGAAATTAGTATTATCTTAAATATCAATGGTAAAAAATGTAAAGCTGACATACTACTTTTATGGAAAGCTCATTATGAGTTCTGCAATCACTGAAAAATGATTACCAAAAAAAGCCTCACTTCAATAAAAAGGTCTAGAAAGAAAAAAGTCAAAATAAATGCTAGAGTATAAAAGAACTATGGAGATATAACTACTGGAAATACACGATTTATATGTGAATCAGCTAAAAAATTCTTTACATCAAACAATAAGTCTAATCCCTAGCTCTTAATTAAGGCAGCTCTCTGTGTGTGATTACAGCACGCTAGTCACAGTTATCAGGTTCGTAACTTCTCAGAAATTTGAATGCCACATAATTATGCCACCTACCATTTATTGGAGCCAAAAATTCTAGGTGCTAGAATGGGAACAAGGTAGTCAGCCAAGCACAAAAACATAACAAAACAGGAAACACCAGATAGAACAGATGGATCTAGATAGTAGATAGTCCTGTTTAAAAAAAAAAAGTAACAAAGGTTAGAAAAATATGGTCTTTATTAGTGCTAGCTGAAGCTGTTTATTCAGTTAGTCCTCTGGTTCTCAAAAGATGTTATCTGCCCTTCCTATTCTCATTTTCTCACAAGTGGTTTTCCAGAAGTTTTGTGACATGATGACATCCCAGCCATAATGGTTAATTAACATAAACATCAAGAGGCAAAAGCCCTTTGGGGTCCTCAACACCTTCTAAGAGTGTAAACAGTCCTAAGTTTGAGCCACAGATTTATTTCACTGCACCGGTTACTGAGTTTACATAGTACTATGGATTCTGAAAACCAGGCAGGCGGCTCTAAGGAAAAGCATTTTTTTACAGATTTTAAAATTACAAGACTTCAGTCACTTCCATAAGTGAAACCTGAACCATTATCAGTAACAAGCATAATCTATTGTAATTTAATAGCTCACTTACAGAAACACCAAAGAAACCACACCCATGATGGCAGGTGGAAACCAGGCTCTTTCCCATCGGAGGATTTTATCTGCCATCAGCATCACTTCTCCCCATCCTTGCAGCTGCTCTTCCAGACTTGCAGTCTCTGCAGCCTACATATGAGCAACGTTTAAAGCAATCATTTTACTAACCTCAACATTTCTATGACTCCTAGAGATACCAAAGTCAGAAACCAATGGGGGGAAAATTATCATGTAACGGTCACTTTCCAAGCCCAAGCACTGGGGTTATGTAACATAATCCTTATAAGACCCCTTAAGATAGGGATAATCAGACCCATTTACAATTAAAGTGAGTTCAGAATGGTTATTTTCCCAAAGCCATGCACTGCTAGCTGCAGGCTTCCCTGGTGGCTCAGACGGTAAATCATCTGTCTACAATGCGGGAGACCTGGGTTCGATCCCTGGGTCGGGAAGATTCTCTGAAGAAGGAAATGGCAACCCATTCCAGCACTCTTGCCTAGAAAATCCCATGGATGCAGTAGCTTGGTGCAGGCTACTCCGTCCATGGGATCGCAAACAGTCGGACACGACTGAGCGACTTCACTTCACTATGCACTGCTAAGCGGCGCTGCTCCAAGTATAAAATAAGATCACTTGAAGTTTGCTCATTTCAGGTTGTTACAATCGATCTGTTCTTTGGTCATTTCATTGATTTAACCCCCTACTCCTGAATACATGAGGAAAGCCTCTCCCTGAACAGCATTCAATTTCCAAAATAGCTCTTGGTGTACTGGAATCATCTATATATTGGGATCACTTGCACAAGTAAGGAAAACTACTGTGCTTTCATCGAATTATAAGACTTATTAATATTAAGCCCAATATATCTCAATAAAATGCTCCTTACACTTATCAGGATGCTTTGATTAGATGTCAAATTTCTCTGCAAATCTGACAATCAGCTGCAAGCAGACTTCTCAGATGAGCTAAGCAGACTTCTCATATGAGCTAATGTGGCAAAAAACCTTTTAAGTTGATTTTGTTTTTGTTGTTTGGTTGGTTTTTTTCCTTGCATGTAAGCTAAGTTTCGGAGACAGCAATGGCACCCCATTCGGGCTGAGGTTATAATTGTCTGCCTTTGATACAAGCTCACTGCAGTTCCCTTCGACCCCTGCTTACTCTAAAATCGTCCTGTGACACCCCCTCCCAGACTTACAAGTTCCAGACAAACGCCAGGAACCTCCCATTGTCCTTCCAGCCGTGAGCTCGAAGCCTCCCTGCCGTTTTAAGCCGTGCCAGGCTCTAACAGAAACGCTCGGGAAGAGCCCTTTGACCCTCCACTCCTGCCCAAGCATTAGGGTAAAGGGCGAAGGGACATTCTGGTTAAGATCAAGGAAGGGGAGACACAGATACGGCTGGAGTCTGGGCCCCAAAAGCGCTCGACAGGCCCCTCGCGGCTCTCTGCCACTGACTGCAACCCAGACTGGTCACAGCCCCCTTCTCCAGCTTCCTCCTCTATTCGCAGTGAATGATCACGCGCCCTCCTCGCTCCATCGCGCACCTTCCCCAAGGGGGTGTTAGGAGACGCCACGACTAGTCACTGTCAAGCAGAGGTTAACCAAGAAGCCAAAAGGGCAAGCGTCATCGCCTACACCAGGGAAGGGAGAGGAGGGCCGGGCCCGCCGCGGGTGATAAGAACAAGGCCGCAGCTCAGTCCCACGGAGCACACCGAAGTCCGGAGGCTCCACTCGGTCCTCTGGCGACTAGTCACTGGGACTCACCAGCAGATTGGTGCTGCGATTATCTCCCTCCGCCATAGTTCTCGAGGTGTGCCGTCTCAGCGAGCACAGGACGAAACCAAAACAAATCCTCCACAGACTCCCTCGCCGCACCTCTAGCGCGAGGATACGCCCCGCAGCCCGGTTATATAGGCCGGCGGCCTATCCCGGCAGACCCTGCGAAGCTCGTTCCTCATTGGACAAGTCGAGATCAAGCTTGAACAGGTCGGACCAACCGCTGCCCAGCGCATGACTTGAAACCGAGGTCAAAGGAGAGAAACCTCGCCAGTGCCCCGGGGGCGGGGCCATGGGATGGCCAATCATCGCCCAGTAGGTGACAACGCCCCGCCCAGGCCTCTCCTAAGCGGTTCAACGGCCGCTCCCGGGGGCCTGGCCTGGCTTCAGTATTCCCAAGGCGGGCCGCCAGGTGGCTCTCGGACGATCTTCCAGTGGACTTCAAAGCAGCTAAGCATGCTCTCTGGAATTGAGTCGTTAAGGAAATATGCCAGGCAGTATCAGGCGGAGGGCAGGGATGGGCATGTGACAGTAACCTCCTTAAGGGGGCGGGCTGGGATCTTCTCCCAGATCCAGCGGGTGGCCCTGGGCCTGGCTGTGCCCCGAATTGGACCCACATTTCTTCTAATCCCTGCTCTGGCAGCCCTCGTCAGGCTATTGAGCAGTTTAGCCTAGATATGTGACTTGGAGACTCCTGCCCATCTCATGAGCTTTGTGGACAAGGGAAAAGGGCATAAATTCTAGGTTGTCTGTAATTTTTCCTCTCCTACTCATTAGGAATAAGGTCTTCGATGGAGGGGCGGGGGGCGGCAGAGGGGGTGTGGACATCTGGGCATAGTTTGAGAGCTTGTGAAAAATGCACTTTATAAAACTGGTTTATTTTCGTGGGTTCTTTGGGGGAAGTTCTTAATAGAACACCTCGCTTGAAACTGCATGTTCCCCGTCCAAAAAGGGGCTGGTTTTGACAGATCCTTTCATATAAGGAAAGATGTAAACCATCTTGCGTGGAATTCATTGCAATTTAAGAACTAGATGATCAATGTGAGACACATTTTCTCTCCAGGATTTCAAAATGCATTAACGTTTTCGTTACTCAACATAAAATAATGCCAAATGTTGACCTTTCAGATGTCTCTTTCAGAAAAACATGCCATAGCTTTCAACTTCCAGTCTTTTATCCTTTTGCAGCCGTCTATATTATGCCATCGTTTATTTTAAAAACGTTCCTTAAATAACTACCAGGTTCATAAAAAGTTCAGGGAAGGCATAAACAAATGTGAGCCAACACAGCTACAGACCACATGCTGCCCCTAAGAAAACTAGGGGGACAGAAGCATTGTGAATATCATTAAAAGTTATGAAATTTGCCATTGAACTTAGAAAAAAATTAAGTATCTGATCAGGTATAAACCCCGTGGGATGGAGTAGGGTGGGGGGCTTTGTAAGGGAAGGAGATTTTTCAATCAAATGCTGCTTTGGGAAATGTTGGGGAAAAAAAGTTTATGTAGGGAAAATGCAGCCAAGATATACCCCATTTGGGGAGACTTTATATAGTTATGAACTGTGAGGAGCAGGCCCTCCTCTACCTAGTCAAAAGAAAAAAGGTCCCAATCAGCAGCCACACAATTAGTGAATATATAGAGCGCTGCGTGCAAAATCTTGCTACAGGCACAGTAATATCCTCTTCCAAAGGAGAGGTGTGGGGTTATTAGACTTCAAAACCTGCCCTTTGTACTTTGGTAAATCAGTTTTTGTTACACAATGTGCCTGGTTTTCACCCAAGTTCTCTAAGTGCAACTTCAGAAGACTTCAACATCAGCCTGTGAAACTGAAGTAGGTGAAAAAAACTAAAGAAACTGACTTAAAAATAGCACAGTTCTCCACAGTCCCTTGTTACTCAAGGAACATGTTCCCAGACTTATTTACAACTTAACAGCCTAAGGCACTGAAATAAGGTCCTTAACTAAATTTCCAATTGCCCTAATTACTAAAAATCCCAGCCTGCCGTGGTGTAGCTTCCTTCAGAGTTTTGGGTTGGTTGGTTGTTTTTTTTTTGGGTACTACAAAGGCAGGATGTGAGCTTTTGAAGTGTATCAGATGACTGAACAGATCATCCTACAGAATCTGGCAGCAACAAATGTAATCTGATTTCCAGATATTCAAACAAGCTGGATATTGTTTTCCTTCAGAGCTTTTACACACCATACACCAGGGAATATATGTCAATAATAATCTACAGAAGTGTTTAAAGATATACAAAATGAAGCTTAATAAATTGTGACAATACTAAGAGCTTTGAAGTAAAATTTCCACTTCTATTCAAAAATATTAGAACATGTAAAATAAATTTTTTTAGAATCAACTTTTTAAACTTTTGGAGGTATTAATGCTTTAAAAAAGCTATCCATACCCCAAAATTAAGTTTTCTGGAAACTACTTCAACAAATTCAGAGCTTAAATGCTACGTCTTTTAAGACTTTATTTTCCGAAAAACAGGTATTTCATACAATCTTTGCCATGTTAATGCAAATATGCACAAAGTAGGCCATGTACTTTTGTTTTCCAAAAGATGCATTATGAGCATTTTCAGGAAGCTGGTGTGATTTATTCAACTTTTAATCTTAAATACAATCACAAAATTATATCCATCAGGAGGCATTACAACCTTTTGTACAGAGAAGCCACTTTATTTATACAATGTTACTAGAACAAGGAAGATTCAGTTCAACTCAATTTGCTCTTATATAATAAGGGTAAAGTAAATTAACAAGTGAAGTATGATGTTGCTGTTGACATTACAGGTGGAAATACAAGGAAAATTTAAACCTGAAAATAAAAGAACTTTAAACAGGAGCTGAAACTTGGACTGTCAAGGAAAAAAAAAAGCCTGTTTTGAAAGACATACATTCTGCAAGTCTGCATTTCAGAACATTCAGTTAAGTTTATCATCTTCCAAAGTCAGGCTAATTTTATGACATTTTTACAATAGCACAACAAACAGCTTTTTCCCTAGTAAGCCCAAATTCCCATGGAAAGCAAGAGGCTAAATGGTTCATGTTGTACAACTAACCACTGAACCTATAAAGCTTCTCTCAATACAGTTCATTGGCCCTTTTGTAAAAAAAGAGATGGTGATATTATTACCCAGGCCTTAAAAAAAGCAGGAAAAGTGCAACAAACCCTTCCGGGTTCATAATACAGTGGATTTCCTTCCTCAGTGTTTGGAAAATTTATAATGCTAGTTTTTCCCCATAGGAGGAATCTTTCTAATACAACCCAAATAGTGGGAAAAAAAATCTGCCTTCTTTAAGCAATCCTTTTATTAACATAGTCTACCTCCTAGAGTTAAGAGGGGAAAAGTCCTAGCTCTAAATTACTGGCATTTTACAAGCTCAAGATACAGAATGGAAGGGCATTGGTTTTCATATGTATCTGGTTTTATGTAAAACAAAGGTACTTCAATGTGCTAACAGAAAAACATTCATTGATTTTTTTTTTAATGTATATGAACAGAAGCTAACAAGCTAATTGTAGGCGTCTTCTTTAATATGAAAAGAACTGGGAGAAAAGAAGAACCAGCTCCTTTGATTTTAGTACTGCCAAAACAAGTAAGCCCCCAGAGTAATTACAAATATGTAGAGGAAAATAGGCCAGGAAGACTTTTCAATTCAAAGTACTGCCTATATCACAACAGATTTAAAAGGACCTAAGATTGCACATCAACTCTAATATTTGGCTGTACTTGCATTGCCCTGCTTGGAATTTTTTAATGGCTCTTTCCTTGAATTTCACACATCAGAACAACCACAATTAAAAACAAAAACAATGCAGATAACACCAAACGGACATTAAGAACACGACATACAACAGATATTAGAGGCAAGTGTTAAGGGCAGAAGTGATGGAAGTTTTTCTTTGTATTACAAACCCTCAACCCTGAACCTGGGGTGTGGGCTCTAAAAGAGCAATTTAGGGGAGCAGATCAAGAGCTTATCAGTTCTCACACAGAAACCTCACATATCTCAAACAACTCACAAGTGTCAGACACAAAAGAATCATCATCTAGCAAACTATGTGAAGAACTCATGACCAGAAATAATGAGATACTGCAAGACACACCAAAGAAACAGAGTAAAAGAGAAATACAGACAGCTCCATAGACTACTAAGCCTCCACAGCTTTATAGAGAAATCAACTAAAATTCAGGCAATTCTAGAAAATTAAAGACAGCAAAACACTTATGATAAACTTCAATTTCCAAGGGTACCTCAAATTGTAGAAGTTGTAAGTTATTCTGTACCCCCTGAATCTTAAGGGTGGGGGGAGCACAAGAGAGTGAGTGCAGAAGTCGGGTGGGGAGGAAGAGGAGGAGGAAGGTGGGAGAGGGGATGGGGGACAGGAGAAGGGAGGGAGGAGCAGACCCCTGGTTTGCCACAGGTATTTCTGGACTATCAAAAATGCATGACTTGATAACCATAGCACTCTGAACTTCACATTTTAAAAGATAATCACCAAAATACAGACCTGTCTTCTGAATCTGCTGTATGACCAAAGCCTTTTACTGCTGATTAAATCTCTTAACTGTTGAGTTCCCTTATAACAGTTCAAAATGACAAGGCTACTTGTCAAATGACTTCCCCAGAAGCAGCCAGAGAGTACAGACTGAGGTCTTATTGTCCAGAATGCAGCAAAAAGCAAGCTTTGAAGTCATCAATCACTCATATCTGCCCTACCACCAAACATGTAGATGTCACACTATTCTCTGAGGGATCATTTTAAAATAAAAGTGATGGATAATTTAGCAGAGGCACATGTTTTTTATGTAAAGCTGTTTTGTTTTCACTAGGATAAGGTGCCAGGTACCTCTGAAGCCTGAAATTCACAGGCAATAAAATTCACCTATTTCATTTTTCTTCTTTACCAAAGAAGCAATTTCTGATTACTGTCTATAAGGACAAACTAGTGTCAACTGTTTTTATCACTGTAATAAAAGTTTTTCCTTGTGACAAAGAATGTTGTTAAGAGACTAATCTTGAAACAGTAGAGGTAATCAAGTGATGAGTGCAACAGCCTCTAGGAAATAAAGCAGTGTGCAAAACACAATATGGCATTATTATTCCGATAGGTTGTTTTGATTGTGAAAATAAGGTTCAAAATTAATGAAGAAAATAAAATTTGATGCACTAGTTTCCTTAACTTGCCATTAGACACATGGGTATTCAAAAATATCACCTTTCTTTTAATACCTGTCAAAGTATTAAAAGAGCACTGATACTGAAATGCATTCTCCCATGAGTATTTAAAGATTACAGATTAATATGGCAATCAGAATACAGGAAAGGCCAGAACTATGTGAAATTTTTCCTTAATTCCTTTCAAGTTTGTCTGTGAAGACTAGCAACTCGAAAGTGATCAAAGCCCTAATCTCTAAATTGCAGGGAAAATGTACTCGATCAAGATTTTAATCCTCTTCTACTCTGTGTTGATACGTGATTTTAGGAATCCTATTCTAGTCTGGATTTTTATTTTGGATCAACAGTTGAGCTTACACAGTCAGTACTGAAATGCAATGCTAAATTTAAGGAAATCTTGATCATGAATTCACTACTGAACTATGAAAATGTGCAAAAATTAAAAGTACTTCACACACTAATAATGGAACTTAATAAAAGATGTTGGTGGTTCTTACTTTTTGCTGATGTTTCATGTGTATGTCCTAAAAGGCCAGGTAAACTAAAGCACTTTTAATTTACACCTTGTAAATTGTAAATTAAAAGTATCAAATGAGAAAACTGAATTAAAAAAAAACATTTCACTCTACCTCCACCAGAACATCACTTTATTGTTAATCTGTCACCAACAATGTAAAACTCTTAATAGGTACTCTATCCTGGTTTTTAAAAAGGTAAAACATTACATTGGATTAGCTACTTTCTATGAAGAAACTACAGCAATCACAGAAGAGGGAAAATTTGAATGACTTCCCAAAAATGTACACTATAAGCAAAGGGGAGTGTACATTAAATCAAATGTCTGTTAGATTCATTACTTTTGAATGCACAGTGACAATTCTGGAAACTGTACATGATAGAATCACAGAAATGACTTAAATAACCAGAATTACATTTTGTATGTGATCATCAGACCTTTAAACTGTCCTTGCATTTTCCATGTTATCAGTGGTTTTGGAAAATTTTCTGTTTATCACTCCAAATATAAGTTAACAGCATCGAGATGAAGTATATGAAATATAAGGATTGAAATAAAAGTGAATGCGAAAGATGGCTAATCTACTAGATCAGGTAAAGGGGGAAATGGGCAGATGGAGGGGGATGGGGAGGACGACGATGGGGTGGGTTTTTTCCCTTCATTTCAGAAGTAAGTTCTTCCAATGTAGTGTATCTGTTACATAGCTCTCCTTCTTCAGTCCATTTCTGAAATTCATCTCATAGCCTTTTTTTGTACTTACTGGTCAACCCGACCAGTACTGTTGCTAAGCAACAAGTGTTATGCAAGAATCTGAATGCATCAAATCTTCCTTGGCTGTGATTTCTTCGCGGCCCCAGTTTCCTCTGTTTCTGAGCGGGGTTTTTTTTCCTGGATTGTACACACGGGGTCAGGTGGAATGGAGTTCCAAATCACTGTGCTCCGCGGCATCCCGATCTCTTTCTGCAGCTAACCTCCTGACACGTCTGCAGCTGTTCTGTGGCAGAAAGACAATCTCCGTGTTCAGGCGGTGAGCTTGCTTGCTTTCTTTCACCCTTGACCTTGGGGTTGCAGGCCATGGTGTTGGGCGTATCCCTGAGTGCAGCTGTCCTGCAGGATTCACTTCCCTAGCGCACCGAGATTTCCTAGGTTTCCTCAGAGTATGCCCCCAGTTGCATCACCACCGACTGTGGTGTGGCTTTGGATGCCTGAGGCTGAGTTGATTCTGGTGGATGTCTGACCTCGCTTAACCAGACTCATCTACTGTCTTGCCATTCATACCCAGGCTGTCCAACCTTCATACAGCTGAGCCAAGTTATCTAGATTAGTTGCTTCCTTAATGACATAGTCAACCTGTAAAAATGGGCAAGATAGAATTTAAAGCCATTTAAAACTTGAAAGAGCATGATTCATATCTGAGTTACATGAACTGTTTAAGTTTCTAATCACCCAAATTAATTACCCAAAGATGTGCAGTTGTCATGGTGCGAAGAAGTTAAATAATCTGAGCTTCCCTCCTAATTCTGTAACTTACAAATGTGTGTCTTGGGAAAGTCACAATCCCCTTTGAGCCTTACAAATCCTTAGATGGAGAGAGAGTGCCACTGACCTCACAGGTGTTCCTGGGATTAAACATGTGAATTCACTGGACAAATGCTTAGGTGAACTGAAAAGTGCCCAGAAGATTCTGGAACACAGTTTGATACTCAGTTTGAAACATCTCCTGATTCTGACTCAGCTAAATATTCTTTTATAGTAAGAGATATGATCATTTCTCTATCCAGAGCATCCATCAGGGTCCAATTATATAGTAAATGCTCACTATATGGCTGCTGAATTATAACCTACAACAGTTCTTTGTGTGCAAAGAACTCTACTTACCCTACTCCTGTGAACCACTTAACATTTTTTTATATAAAACTTAACTATCAGAATAGAAAGCACAATAGCTAAGCATCCTTCAAAAAAAAAAAAAAAAAAACGGGACAGAGACCTAAGATGCAGTCATGAAAGCACACAACCCATTAACCTACCAGAAAATTTCTGAAGCAAAGATACCTCTAGACCCAGAACACTGTCCAGGGTTTTTGACAAATTTGACACACCCTCTCTAAAGAATGACTCTTAACCAAGAAGAGCTTAAGCTCAGATCCAGTACAGAGATCTAACAGTTTAAAATTAAAAAAAAAAAATGTCTTGCTGATGTGAATTGTGAATGCCAAGCCATTAGAAAATAGGGTATTCACAAGTCTCAGATTTTTACCCTACCCCACAGAAGAAAAGGCAAATGTGTAATGGAGAACTCAGGAGAACATTACCCTTGACTAAGTGCTCTACTTTAATAACAAAGATGGCACAGACAGACACACATTCAATGATGTAAAATTCTAAGAAGACATCACTGGCAAAGTACTCTTGCCAAAAATGCTATGATATAAAGAAAATATCAGACAAATATAAACTGAGGCACATTCTGCAAACCAAGTGGTCTGGACACATCAAAAATTTAAATATCATAAAAGAAAAGGCTCAGGAACTGTTCTAGACATTAAAAGGAAATTAAAACAGGAACAAGTATATAAACTTCAGGATAAGCTTTGACTGAATTCTGTATGGGTGGGGGTGGCTAAGTAAAAAAGGATATCTGAAGATATCTAGAGAAACCTAAACATGGACTCAATGGTGGAGAGCAGTCAACGTTAACACCAGTGTTAAGTTTTCTGAAGTTGATAATTTTACAATTGTATCCTAGCTATATATCAAAGCCTTCTTCAGCGATCAATGCAAAGAAATCGAGGAAAACAACAGAATGGGAAAGACTAGAGATCTCTTCAAGAAAATTAGAGATACCAAGGGAACATTTCACGCAAAGATGGGCTCGAGAAAGGACAGAAATGGTATGGACCTAACAGAAGCAGAAGATATTAAGAAGAGGTGGCAAGAATACACAGAAGAACTGTACAAAAAAGATCTTCACGACCCAGATAATCATGATGATGTGATCACTAATCTAGAGCCAGACATCCTGGAATGTGAAGTCAAGTGGGCCTTAGAAAGCATCACTACAAACAAAGCTAGTGGAGGTGATGGAATTCCAGTTGAGTTATTCCAAATCCTGAAAGATGATGCTGTGAAAGTGCTGCACTCAATATGCCAGCAAATTTGGAACACTCAGCAGTGGCCACAAGACTGGAAAAGGTCAGTTTTCATTCTAATTCCAAAGACAGGCAATGCAAAAGAATGCTCAAACTACCGCACAATTGCACTCATCTCACACGCTAGTAAAGTAATGCTCAAAATTCTCCAAGCCAGGCTTCAGCAATACGTGCACCGTGAACTTCCTGATGTTCAAGCTGGTTTTAGAAAAGGGAGAGGAACCAGAGATCAAATTGCCAACATCCACTGGATCATGGAAAAAGCAAGACAGTTCCAGAAAAACACCTATTTCTGCTTTATGGACTATGCCAAAGCCTTTGACTGTGTGGATCACAATAAACTGTGGAAAATTCTGAAAGAGATGGGAATACCAGACCACCTAACCTGCCTCTTGAGAAATCTGTATGCAGGTCAGGAAGCAAAAGTTAGAACTGGACATGGAACAACAGACTGGTTCCAAATAGGAAAAGGAGTACGTCAAGGCTGTATGTTGTCACCCTGTTTATTTAACTTCTATGCAGAGTACATCATGAGAAATGCTGGGCTGGAAGAAACACAAGCTGGAATCAAGATTGCCAGGAGAAATATCAATAACCTCAGATATACAGATGACGCCCCCCTTATGGCAGAAAGTGAAGAGGTACTAAAAAGCCTCTTGATGAAAGTGAAAGAGGAGACTGAAAAAGTTGGCTTAAAGCTCAACATTCAGAAAACGAAGATCATGGCATCCGGTCCCATCACTTCATGGGAAATAGATGGAGAAACAGTGGAAACAGTGTCAGACTTTATTTTGGGGGGCTCCAAAATCACTGCAGATGGTGACTGCAGCCATGAAATTAAAAGACACTTACTCCTTGGAAGAAAAGTTATGACCAACCTAGATAGCATATTGGAAAGCAGAGACATTACTTTACCAACGAAGGTCCGTCTAGTCAAGGCTATGGTTTTTCCTGTGGTCATGTATGGATGTGAGAGTTGGACTGTGAAGAAGGCTGAGCGCCGAAGAATTGATGCTTTTGAAGTGTGGTCTTGGAGAAGACTCTTGAGAGTCCCTTGGACTGCAAGGAGATTCAACCAGTCCATTCTGAAGGAGATCAGCCCTGGGTGTTCTTTGGAAGGAATGATGCTAAAGCTGAAACTCCAGTACTTTGGCCACCTCATGCGAAGACTTGACTCACTGGAAAAGACTCTGATGCTGGGAAGGATTGGGGGCAGGAGGAGAAAGGGACAACAGAGGATGAGATGGCTAGATGGCATCACAGACTCGATGGATGTGAGTCTGAGTGCACTCCGGGAGATGGTGATGAACAGGGAGGCCTGGCGTGCTGCTATATTCATGGGGTCGCAAAGAGTAGGACGCAACTGAGCGACTGAACTGAACTGAACCATATATCATAGCTATATATTATTACAATGTTTTGTTTGGGAGACAAAGTACTTAGGCAAGAAGTGTTACACAGGAAGATTAGGCAAATAGAAGAATATTAATAACTGATTTGCCAATTCTAGGCAAGGAATATATAATACATGAGCATTCCTATAACATTTCTGAAGGTTTGAAACTTTTCAAAATAAACAGCTGTGGGCAAAAGAATTCATTCCTGAATTTATATGTACAATTTTAATAATATTAATGATAAAATTTCAGAGTAATAACTTCAGACCAACTGACACCCAGGAACACATTACAGATTACTTATTTATAGGTATTATTGTCACCCTCATATCATTAGAAACCTTCACATAGCTCTCTCTAACACACAAACTAGCAGTCTTCTGTTGGAAGAGAAAGGGTCAAGCAACACCTCAAATTTTGGTTAAAAGAGGACTGGGTTGAAAGGAAAGTGTTAACAGGCTAGAGTGAGAGTTGACAATCTAGGAGCTGTGTTATTCAAAATCTTCTGAGGCCTGAAAATAGATTTAAATTAGTTATTTCTCGATATGCCACCAAAGATGTGGATGAGGGAATCTTTAAACCTATACTGCTTCAGCAGCATTAAAACATGTAGCTCAAGTTTAAAAGATGGTTACCTGTTCAGCAACTGACATCCTCCTATTCGGATCAACATCTCGGCCCTCTAGCTTGGCTTTCACTCTCTTCCACACGCTCACTGCATACGAGTTTCTCTCCTGCACAGCTATGAAGCAATGGAGACATGTATAAGTCAAGCCACCACTCTGTATTAATGTTTAATATTTAAGGTGTCCTTATTTTAACTAATTACCTTTTCCAGTCTTAGGGTCTCTGACGGCCTTTTTAGGACTACAAGCAACACTCTTGCCAGCTCCCGGAACGGTGCTTGGTGGAGTATCTGCTGATGTAGCTAGATTTTTCTGAATCAGCTTTCTAGCATTCTGTGACATGACATCAGGCTGAGTCTTCTGGCCAGTGTTGCTTCGCACTGCTACAGAGAGAAAGTTGGTAGCTCAATGTACACGTAAACAGAAAACAGGTGAGCAGGGCAGTTCTGTTTCAATCATCAACTGCAAATGGACAACCCTAATACTAGATGTGATACTACACAGAATGATACAATTCAATTTGTATACGTGTGCGCATGCACACAGAGAAGTCAACAAATACACAGTGGTTTTATCTCTAGTTGGACTGGAACTACAGTTGTTTCTATTAATTAATTTTCCATATCTCCCTAACAGACATATATTTTATAATCGACAATAGTTGAACACAGAGTATTTCTACTCTCTAATCTCTAGCATAAATACTTTTAAAATTAAGGCAAAATTTGTTCAGTCTGAAATATGACAAGAAATTAGGGAAACCCTTTATATACTTGAACAATTAATTTCCTATGGGAGTATAGTTGATTTACAATGTTGCGTTAGTTTCTGCTATACAGCAAAGTGAATCAGTCTTTTTTAGGTTCTATTCCCATATAGGTCATTACACAGTACTGAACAGAAGTCCCTGTGCTATACAGTAGGTTCTTATTGTCTATTTTATGTATAGCAATGTGTATATGTCAACCCCAATTTCCCAGTTTACCCCCTGCTTAGTAACTATAAGTTTGTTTTTTTACATCTGTGATATAATTTCTGTTTTTGTAAATATGTTTATTAGGGAAAACCTTTAAAAAGATGATGACTATAAACATGTCTGTTGTTTATTTTCTAAGTCCTGTCTGACTCTCTTGTGACTCCACAGTCTAAAGCCTGTCAGAGGCCTCTGTCCATGGGATTTCTCAGGCTAGAATACTGGAGTGCACTTCCATTCCCTTCTCCAAGGGATTTTCCTGACCCAGGGATAGAAACCATGTCTCCTGCTTCTCCTGCATTGGCAGGTGGATTCTTTACTGCCTGAGCCAACAGGGAAGCCCAATAAACATATTAGACACACTTTAACGTCTTAGCATCTATGTGTAGATTATTAACAGGTCAAGATACAGGCTTTTCTGAATAGAGGAGTCTTACCTGCAGCAAAGGATGGTTGATAAGTAGCAGACGATGTTGGACTCGAACATTCATTTGTTGCATCGGTGACTAAGGGTGATGCAAAACTCACTAAATTATTATAGACACTGAAATACAAAATAAAATGATTCATTTATGAAACGCTTCAGCAAACAGCTACTTGTAAGTATGAACAAAACTGAAAAAAATATTAAATTAAATAAACAAAACTTACTTTACCAGATGTTTTGCTTACATTTTAAATTCAGGCCTGAAGGGATTCTTACCTCTGGCTTTGCATTTTCAGTTCTTTCAAGGTGGGAGTTATTTCCTGGAGCATTTCAACATGTTCTTGACTTCGAACCTGACCCATGGCTTGGACTAATGTAAACAGCACTGTCTGAATGTTGTCTTGCCATGATTTATATTCACCCAAGAACTGCCTAACACTGTTCTCATAGGGAACATCTTCACCATCTGCCAGAGCAGCTTCTTCATCCTAGAATCAATATGTTAATGATTACAAAAAATGGTATTTAATATTACTCTTCAGACAGTCACCTTTTGGATAACAGGTAATAAGTGGCTTTTTAATATCAATGTATTTAATCTGCTTATTACAATTTATTAATAACTTCTTTTCAATAGGAATCTTGTTTCCAGCACAAATAAAAACTCCCAACTAAAAAGAAATCCAGGGACTTCCCTGGCAGTCCAGTGGTTAGGACTCCATGCTTCCTGCAGGGGGGGCACGGGTTTGATCCCTGGTTGAGGTCCCACAAGCCACATGATGCAACCAAAAACAAAAAAATTCAAGAAGTAAGTGATCTACTGTTTTGTGATAATAAAGCCTTTTCTGAGGACTGTTTCCTTACTATCTAGATTCTATACAATATTGGAGAGAAGAGGTAATATTTCATTTATTTTGGAAGCAAACTATATGATTTGAGTTGGGAGGCAGAACAGAGAATTTAGAGATCTAAATACTCTGTGAGACTAAGTTCAAGTTTCAGCTCTTCTATAAATTGTGTGGCTTTGTATAAATCAGTTTCTCTAAGCCCCAATTTCTCTGTATACAGAATGAGAATACTATTTACTACCTGCTTAAAAAAAAAAAAACCAGTTGACAGTTGATGAAAACACAAATAAACTCAGTGACAAACTAGAAATAGGACCTTGGAGAAATTAGTTTTTTTTCCTCATAAATAAAACTCTTTTGTAATTTTATAAAAGGGGGGAGTAATTATGTGTCAATGGTATTAATCTTACCTTGGCCATTGCTTTCAGGAGATGTTTGACATCTCCAAGCTGCCGGTTATGGCCAGTGAGCACAGTCTTTATATTATCAACCAGATTCTGAATTGTTTCACAGACTGTTTCTATTTGTTGCTCTTTCTCTGTCTGAATTGCTCTCTGAGTAGACATATCCTGGGTCAGTTGTTTATGTGCTGACAAAAGCCACTCAGAGCTGCCAATAGGATGTTCAAGAGTCGTGTCCTAAACAGAATAAGGGTTTGTTTGATTTTAGCAGTCAGCCAGAAAAATATAAGATTCTTTTCCTCAACATCACATCAAAAGATACTTATAACTCAAGTTGATACAAAGAACCTCAGTTGCTGAATCATGGATTAATTCACTAGAAAACATAGTGTTTTCTTAAAAATTTAAATAAATTTTTATAAATACTTGATAATTTAAACAATCTATGAAGTACAAACTAAGGTTTTTACTTTTCCGCATAATTATACAGGGAACAAATGCTTAAAGTTTAAAACCTAAGAAAATATATTTGGAGTAACAAAGATGACACACAGCTAGGATCCTGGACACTGTAAATAACTCTTTAAAATAAAACCAGAGCCTCCTAATATATATTCTAAAGCCTTCCCACAAAGTAGAAATGCTGAATTTATTAACTTGATACTCCAGCATTCACCCTCCACTAGCCTTCTGTCTGCTATCCTACTTTCAAAAGTGCATCTGAGTCATTTGCTACACATTATCTCTCTCCTTCCCTAGGAACCCCTAGAGTGATTCTACTTATAGCTCACTTATAGCTCCGAGAGTTCTTTTCATTTTTTCATTTCATTCACTGTATTATTTGTATAAATAAGTTCCTTTGGGGATAAAAGATTCAGTCATCCTTGAATTCGTCATAACATCTCATATACAGTACATGCTCAATAAACGTAGACTAGTGAATACACTGATTCTGAGAGCACATAGTTGGTCTTCTTTAATTTACCCAATCTCTTCAGTCCCCAGAATCAAGACTTACCACCCTCTGTAATAAACGAAGCTCTAACTCAGAGACTGAACTGTTAAACTGTGATGCAAATGAACACATTTGCTGACACCGTTTGATTAGTTCAAATAATGCAGCATCCAGGTTTAAGGCTTCTGCAGTTCTAGTTCGCAAACTTTCAAAATGAATGATATTGCTGCAGAGGAAAGTGACCTGTGAAGAGGAAAAAGAGTGGAACCATCACAATGAGGGAAAAAACCGCAATTAATGAAAGAAAAATACTACTACCTATTCATTTCAAGAATTCAGGACCAGGTCCTGGAAATGTATGAATGTATGACTCTCATGGGAAACAGATCCACTTCCTATAAAAGCTGTAAATAAATGAACACTTTTAGGTTGATGCTGTCAAGTCTGAGAAGGCCAAAAAGCACCTAAGGGGAGTTAGGTAAACACATCTTCTGCATGATTCTTTTTTAATACAGAAATTTTACTCCATAAAAAAACTGTTATCATATTCAGCTTAAATTTATTTGTGCTATATCCAAATTCCAATCTGAAATGCTCCCCTCTTCTGCTTCTACTCCTACATAATTTTACCATTTAGATCAGAAAACACTAACTGGTTATTTGACAATATTAAGGACATCTTTCAAGGTACAGTAATAGTATTGTGATTATGTTACTAACTAGTTCTCATCTTTATATATACATACTGAAATATTTACAGATAAAATGATATAATATTTGAAATTACCATTAAATTTAGGATAGGGAGTAGGGAGTATACAGAAAATAAAGTAGGACTTGAGTTGACAATTATGAAATTCTGGTAATGAATATATGGGATATGGGAATCCTATTAGTTCAATGTTGTGCCTGATTATATAATCAGTTATATAATCCTTAACTGAAAACACGATGGCACACACAGGTGCCCATACCTGACTTGCTCGTTGGCTCTCCTTAAGGACAAGATTTCTTCTTTCAGCTATTGTTGCTTCAAAATCCTGTAGCACCGGTGCCAGTGCAGGGTTGGCACCACCTGCCCATTTGAGTCGCTGTTCAATACTGGCTTCAAGTGCTGCCAGTTTCTCCTACAAAAGGCAGCAGAATCTCAGTGAATAGGACTCCACTTCCTATCTGTTGGCCATTTTATATGAATAAGAGAGATTCAAAAGAAATAGGATGGCATAAGTAACTTAGAAGACATCTTTAACAAACTGTCAACTTCTGGAATTAATCTTGACTTCATATTGAGTATTTAAGACTAAACATATCTGAGAACGCAAGGACTGGCTTTCAGTTTATTTTGCAAAAGGAAGTTTCATTTTCGTTTCTAAATAGTCTTTAAAAAAAACAAACCCCTGTTATACCAAATTCCCACTGCATTATATATGCTATCTATGAGAAAGTCCATTTATATCTTTGATTGTAAAAGATGAAAATCAGATTCCCACAAATGTAAACGTTTATGAATAATGGTAAAAAATCCAGCCAGATTATCACAATACAAACGTTTTACATAACAAAGTTGCTTCAGTATGTACTCAACATTTCAAGTGGCGGAGTTCCCATTCACACTCTTCGCCCCCCACCCATTCACACACAGACACCTCTAGAATCAGAAAGGGCATGAGTTCAATCTCTAAAGTGAAAACTAGGACTAGTATGCTGTAGAGAAAAGGTATTTCAATCTTCAAAGAAGCTCAAGAAAAGTTCTATTAAAAAATTTAAAAATATTACTACAGTGATTGTAATTATACTAATATTAAACTATAAAACAGAAAAATGTCAGTTACTACTGAATATATGATATAAGAATACCAGAGATGTATATAAAACCATCATCAAGACCAGTTTCTCTTATTTAAAGACAGAAGGTGAGAGTAAATATTTTGCTGACGTAACCCAAAAAAAGTCAAAAATAATGGTTTAGAAAAATGTTCTGCTGCTTTTGGTATCACAAAATTCCATTAACTACACAATAGAAGGAAGATAGGCCTAAGCTTCATGGATATTAATAATATGCCAAACTTTCAGAAAACAAATTTGGTATTCAAGTTTTTACCATTACCAAGGTTAATGTATAATGGCACAGTAATAGCCAGTAAAAATTCTTAAATAGTTCATTAAAAATTTGAAATATTTAGTATGTCTCTATTCTTGTTTCAAAATATACTGCTAAGATTCAGTTACTTTGGAAGATAAGAAAAAAAAGACACAAATTAAAAATAAAAGTGAGAAAGGTATTAAAGTTCCTGTGACTTAAAAGCCAAGGACAGACTGAACAGAGCACTTCACCACAGTGGAGGTAATTTCTAAAAGTAAGATGTGCCAGAAGGAGGAGGTGACAAAACATACCTGAACTGTTGCAATTGAAGTTTCAATCTGGCTCAGAGTATGGAGTTTCTTTTTCATGCTGGTTAATATGGCAGAACGAGGGGGAGGTGTGACAGACATGGCTTGTGGTCTACTGATAAGGAGATCTTCATGCTGCCACTGTTCAAAGAAAAAGAAATGTAATAGAGTAAGCAGGGGAAAAAACCAAGAGAGGGGAAGTGACATTAGGGGAAGGACTTGCGGGAGGACTGGGAGGACTGGGGGAGGAGGTAAAAAGTCCAGTTGCAGCAGGGCAGGGTGGGCAGGGAAGAGTAACAGAAACACAATAAAAGAATTAACCAGATGGAAAATTTCCTGAGGTAGAAAACAGCTGATAAATTTCTTGGATCACTGATATGCAGTATTTAAATAGCAATTCTGAAGGCATTTCCTAGTCTAACTAAAAGTTTCCTACACAATCCCCCGAAAATAGAATCTCCAGTTCAGAGGCTGGAACAAGCACAGCAGGTAGAAGAGTTGCCCAGCATGGGAGCCAAGCAAGTACCTGAGAGAGACAATGGCAGCAGCCAGAGAAGAAAGAATTCTCTAGTGAATCTGCAAGTGACAGAAAGACAGAAAGGTGCAGGCGACTGCTGACAGAGGATCAAGCCATCTTTTGCGTGCATCTTGTATGCTGTAAGGTGGCCCCAGAAGGCCAAGGGACATCTGAGCTGAAATTTTAAAGTTATATATTGTGCTAGCTTAAAATGTGTTCAGATGAACAAAACTGGAAGGACTGTTATAATATTTTCCATATAACTATATGGAGGAGTTTTTAATGAATAAACTCTAATATGTATTAAATAAACCTTTTCAACATTATTTTTTTGAAGTGAAATAAATGCCAAGAAAAGCCCAATGTGGGGCTTTCCCTGCTGGTCTAGTGGTTAAGAATCCACTTGGCAATGCAAGGGACACTAGTCTGGGAAGATCCCACATGCTGTGGAGCAACTAAGCCTGTGCGCCACAACTACTGAGCCTGTGCAGCAGTTAGTGAAGCCTGTGTGCCTAGAGCCTGTACTCTGCAACAAGGGGAGCCACCGCAATGAGAAGCCTGTGCACCACAAATGAAGAGCAGTCCCTGCTCTTCACAACTAGCGCACAGCCAACAAAGACCCAAAACAGCCAGTAAATAAATAAAAGATTTTTCAAAATAGATGTTATTAAAAAAAAAATCCCAATGTGCTAGATGGACTGCTAACCTATAATAAATGCAACTTCAGAATCTGAATAAATTACTTTTTTTAACTTCTGAGCTAAGAAACCAGCTAACTGATAAAACTGCAAAGAGAAAAATACACTGGTTCCATGCCCCACCAACTCCACTCTGGGGAAGTGGCTTCAATATAAATGATACAAAGTAACCAATGTTTGGGCCAAACCAGAACCGATACTACAGCCCCATTGCTACTCCATGAGTCCACCTGACTGAAGCTACTGACAATATTGAAGTAAAGAAATAAGAAAAAAATCTATAATTTATACTGTGCTTATTATCTTACACAGATCACCTTTTTTTTTTCTTTTTTTAAAAAAGTATTATTTTTGGCAGCGCTGGGTCTACGCTGCCGTGCGGCCTTTCTCTAGCTGCTGAGAGCGGGGCTCTCTCCTGTTGCAGTGCATGGGCTTCTCATTGCAGTGGCTTCCCCTGTTGCAGAGCACAGGTTCCAGTGCACGCAAGCTTCAGAAGTTGCAGCACGTGGGCTCAGTAGTTGTGGCGCACAGTAGTTAGTTGCTCAGTAGTTACTCACTCCAAGGCATATGGAATCTTCCCAGACCAGGGATCAAATCCGTGTTCCCTGCATTAGCAGGTGGATTCTTATCCACTGTGTCACCAGGGAAGTCCCAAATCATCATTTTTAATTCACATAGTCAACCTTTTAGAGAGTACTGTCCCCATTCTACAGGTAAGGAAATCATATCTTAAGGGAGGTTAAAGGTAAGTTCATATACCCAAATCCAAATCTATCTCACTCCCAAAGCCTGTACTGCCCCGAAACAAACAAGGACAAAAACGGGCTTCTTAAAAACAGTTCACAAATGATGACAGGATGTATGCAGAGAACTTAGAGATTCAGGGAAACAAGATGTCACTTTGGAAATAATTAAGTTAGCCAGTACACAAGGAATATGATCAAATTGCCAACATCCGCTGGATCATGGAAAAAGCAAGAGAGTTCCAGAAAAACATCTATTTCTGCTTTATGCCAAAGCCTTTGCTGTGTGGATCACAATAAACTGTGGAAAATTCTGAAAGAGATGGGAATACTAGACCACCTGACCTGCCTCTTGAGAAATCTGTATGCAGGCCAGGAAGCAACAGTTCGAACTGGACATGGAACAACAGACTGGTTCCAAATAGGAAAAGGAGTGCGTCAAGGCTGTATATTGTCACCCTGCTTATTTAACTTCTATGCAGAGTACATCATGAGAAACGCTGGGCTGGAAGCAGCACAAGCTGGAATCAAGATTGCCGGGAGAAATATCAATAACCTCAGATATGCAGATGACACCACCCTTAGAGCAGAAAGTAAAGAGGAACTAAAAGGCCTCTTGATGGAAGTGAAAGAGGAGAGTGGAAAAGTTGGCTTAAAGTTCAACATTCAGAAAACGAAGATCATGGCATCCAGTCCCATCACTTCATGGGAAATAGATGGCAAATAGTAGAAACAGTGTCAGACTATTTTTGGGGGCTCCAAAATCACTGCAGATGGTGATTGCAACCATGAAATTAAGACGCTTACTCCTTGGAAGAAAAGTTATGACCAACCTAGATAGTATATTCAAAAGCAGAGACATTACTTTGCCAACAAAGGTCCGTCTAGTCAAGGCTATGGTTTTCCCAGTGGTCATGTATGGATGTGAGAGTTGGACTGTGAAGAAAGCTAAGCACCGTAGAATTGATGCTTTTGAACTGTGGTGTTGGAGAAGACTCTTGAGAGTCCCTTGGACTGCAAGGAGATCCAACCAGTCCATTCTAAAGGAGATCAGTCCTGGGTGTTCTTTGGAAGGACTGATGCTAAAGCTGAAACTCCAGTACTCTGGCCACCTCATGTGAAGAGCTGACTCACTGGAAAAGACTCTGATGCTGGGAGGGAATGGGGGCAGGAGGAGAAGGGGACGACAGAGATGAGATGGCTGGATGGCATCACCAACTCGATGGACATGAGTTTGAGTAAACTCTGGGATGGACAGGGAAGCCTGGCGTGGTGCGATTCATAGGGTCACAAAGAGTCAAACACGACTGAGCAACTGAACTGAACTGAACAAATAAATTCAATTGTTAGAAATTACATATACAGGGTGGGGGACAGGGAGGCTCAATAGGGAGGGAATATATTTATATGCACAGCTAATTCACTGTTGTACAGCAAAGATGAACACAACACTGTAAAGCAATTATACTCCAATTGAAAGAAAAAGAAATTACATTTACAAATAATATTTAATGATAACACTAACATAACCATAAAACATTGATGGAAACTAATTAAAAGGACACAAACTATAAACATAAAATGATCAAAACTCCGTAAACAAGAAATGTTACAGCAATGTTAAAGCTGTGTTTGTTCCGGGCTGGCACAATTTGAGAAGTTTAAAATGTTCTCTTCTTTATATTGTTCTATAGTAATTTCCCGGCTTACCCCTTTACGAAGGGAAATACTTACCTGAAACATGGCGATGTGCAGCTGGACGCGCTGCAGGCTTGTCTTGCAGGAGGCGATGCTGGTTTCCAGCCTGCGCACCAAGTCGTGCTTCTTCCAGGCAGTGTCGTAGGAGCTCGCCAGCACAGTCGCCCTGTTCATGACCAGCTGAGAGAACTTCCCGATCTGGATGTTGTGCTCCACTGCCTTCTTACACAGATCGTCAACAGAAACTTTGCTTTCAGCACCAAAATCCTTTGCCTCCACCTGTGCAATGATGTCTACCCCTAGAGCACTGATGAAGCTGCACAGTGTGAGGCCCAGGGCTTGGTTCGGGAGTCCAATCAGGAGCTGCCGCACAAAGTCAGCTGTGAATGCCTTTATTGGTTTGGCCATCTGGTCTTCACTGAAACAAGAGTTTCTAAAAAGGGTTTTCACGTTGACGATCTGTACAGGCCCATTTACAGTATTCTGATCTTCAAGTGAACTTGATCCTAAAAAAGGAAAATTTTCTTTAAGTATTTCATACAATACTAAAATAAGGTGATAACGCTAACTTAAGAATTTGAAGACTTATATGAACTTAAGATTTTAATTTACAGTTAAATTAAGCCTGCTCTATCCCATTTCCCTCCAAAGTACAAATCTGGCTTAAGTGTGAAATATTACCTGACAAAGTTTTAGAAAAGGTACCACAGAGCCGAAAGAACTCCTTAATTGTCTGCAGTCGTTTTAGAAAGAAGATCTCTTCCAGCACCTGTCGGTGATTATCATCATCAAAAAAATTGACCTGAGTGCTCCTGGCTTCCCGTATAATGTCAATCTTTCGCCAAGCTATAGGAATTTCCATCTTATTTAGCTATGTAAATGAAAGAAAAGAAAGTTCATTTCTCCACTCTCCAAACGCAGAACAACTACTTTACTACACATGCATTATTCATCAAACCAGGTCAATTATTTACCTTTTCAACCAATAAGCCAAAAGCAGTCTCAACTTGGGCAAACATGCCATCAAATGCTACCAAAAGCATCTGGCCAGCTGACATTTTTGGTGTTTCATCAACTGAACCATTTCTTGGTTGGATTAATTCACCGTACTGAGCATGAAGCATTCTAGAGGAAAAGAAAAAGGAGTTAAAACCATTCCTAAACAGTAACATATTTGGGGGGAAACGTTAAGATCAACAAGTCTTACAGCTAGTATGCAGAGTCTAGGAAAAAGTCTTTTTATGAAGGAAGGAGTGTTATTAGCGATTGTTCATGTGATTAAATTTTATGCAAACCGAAGTTATGATAATTATAAAAGAACTATGTAAAATATTACAGTATCTCTTTATTACAGAACATAAAATAATCTATACTTCCAATATTAAAAAAATCAAGAGGCACACAATTCTAAAGGTGGTGGACCTAGCAAAAGTTGTCAAGTATCTTCATGCTACTGTCACATGACAGTGAGCTATAGACAGTGAATGGAAATAGCTATCGTTTCTGGCATGCTGAGTTTTGAATAATGCACAGTTTGAAGGTAGGTCTTGAGAAATTTGCTCTCACATTATAATTAACTTAAGACTTGCATAGTGTTAATGCAAGTTTATGCAAGCACCATGTTAAACATTTTATATAAGTTTAGGCTATCAGAGAAATTTATAATAGAAAAAGAGCTATATGATGGTATAAAATTTCCATTTAGATTACCAGAAAGTTTCTCTAACACAAGATACATTCAGGCTGTAGCAGAATCAAACATGAAGTCTGTCACCCAATACACACATGGAAGTAAATATCCCTCCCTTTGAGAGTAAAGGGGATCTAGATTAGACATCAAGGGAAAGTAAGGGCTGAACTTTAGTGAGAAAGAAGTGTACAGACCAGCATCTAACTTTTAAAATAATGCTAGGAACTTTATGATAAAGCTCTTCCACAAATAATCTCATTATTTAGCTGACAAATGTTTATGCTATACTAATTACACTTGTTTTTTAAATTTTATGATAAAACTAAAAGAAACATGAGAAAATAGGAAAATTTTGAATGCAGGATAAAAGAAATCATTAAGGAGTTGTTACTGTTTCTTATGAAATAAGGGCCTCCTAAGAAAATAAGTCTACATTTTAGATATACATTTCTCCTGCAGTTTAAGAAAGAAAAGGTATTTGCTTCAAAGTAACCAGAGCAGTACAATTTAAACAAGATTAACCAGAAGCAAAAAAAAATTAAAAAAGGGGGTGGGGGGGGCAGGATTAATCACAGTGCAGATTATTACTGAAGGTGGTGAAATGGGGGTTCATTATACTGTTCTCTCTGCTTTCTTATATCTTGTAATTTTCCCATGGGAGGAAGTATGGTGGGTCAATTCATTGCAATTCTCTCAATTATATTTTCTGACAGTAACTGGACAGAATGCCAAAGAAAGAGGCCCTGAATCACAAGGGACAAAGGGGCTTAGGGTTTAGCTTTGGGTACACTGCATGGCTGAAGAAACTGTTCAAGCTCCACATGTTTCAAAGTCAAATTGTTTTCCCAGATTTAAGAGCTGAGAAATACAAAGTTCAATACCTAAAACAAACTTATAAAACTTAAGCTAACAAGTGTTCACCTGAAGTGACGTGTATACTCCATTAGCAGACTAAACTGGCACAGATGCTCCCATTGAATTCCAAGTGCTGGCTTAAAAAATACCACATTCCACCTTGTGTGTGAGCACAAGTATGGTAAAAACTACAGCCCTTCAAGAATACGTATGTGTATGTAATAAAGCCACACACACGAGTACACATGTAACTGGTGAAACCTGAATAAGCTCTGTGGACTGTACCAAAGTCAATTTCATGGTGTTGCTACTGTACCACAGGTATGCAACATGCTACACTGAAGGAGGGGTGAAGGCTACATAAGATATCCCTGAACAATGTTTTTTTAAAAAAATACAACTTCCTATGAATCTGTAATTAATTCCAAATAAAAGGGATTTTTTTTGCTTTTTTTTTTTGGCGGGGTGGGGGGGGGGGTGGGGGGAGGGGGATGGGAAATGTTGTTTTGGTTTTGTTTTAGCCATGCCATACAGCTTGCAGAATCTACCAGGGACAGAACCTGCACCCTTTCCAAGCACGGAATCCTAACCACTGGATTACCAAGGAATTCCCCCAAATGAAAGTTTTTTTAAAAAGGTATTACTGAGGCTTCCCCAGTGGCTCAGTGGTAAGGAATCCACCTGCTAATAAAGGAGATATGGGCTGCATGCCTGATCTGGGAAGATTCCACATGCCTTGGAGCAACTACACCCATGCACCACAACTATTGAGCCCGTGCTCCAGAGCCCAGGAACTGCAACTACTGAGCCTACAAGCCACAACTACTGACGCCCATGTGCCCTAGAGCCCAGGCTCCACAACAAGGGAAGCCACCACGATGAAAAACTGGAGCCACTGCAACTACACAGCAGCCCCTGTGCGCCACAGCTAGAGAATAGCCTGAGCAGCAATGAAGACCCAGCACAGCCAAAGACAGATAAAACTTAAAACCTATCTGCCTTCCCAACTCTCTCACAAGAAAACAGCACAGCTTAGCATTCACTTGCCTGGCAACATCGATGTAATGAGCATGCGTTTCTTCCTCAAGTCCCATAGCTGCATTTCTTAAATAGGCTTGAAGAGATTCAACTAGAGTCTGCAGAGGAACACCATCAGTTGTCTGCTCAATAAGACTGTCCAGCTCATGAAGCATACTTTCTAATGTGTATTCTCCTTTCATTAAACATCTCAGTGCTTCTGGAAATATGATTTGCCGGAAATTTGAATTTAATTCCTGTAAATATGTGAGAAACCTACTTTAATGCTTCCTGAGTTTAGATAAAGCAACATTAAAGCTTGAAGTCAAACTGCTTTTCAGAACCAGAAATGAAAAATACAACACTCAACATTTAAAACAACCTTACAAAATTTAAGCTAATTTAGAAGTGCTCACCTGAAGTGAGGTGTATACACCATTAGCCAAATGAACAGCCTCAGATGCTTCCACGGGGTTAGGAATGTCTAAGTCTTGTGGCACTAAATGACATTGCTTCAGTAGCTGAACCAGGCATGTGACATTTCCGCTCATACTGCAGAGCTCCTCCAAGAACCAGGCTCCATCCCGAGAAGTCAGATCAACTAGCTGCTCTCCAGCACTCGATGCTGCTCCTTCCATCATTAGGTTACGCCTGAATGAGATAAATATTTGTACAGTGAAACTGACTTAGTGGAACCCACACAAATAGGATACCTCAAAATCTGGGAGAAAAAAAAAAAATAAAGCACTCTTACACTGGGCAAGACTAATAGAAAGTACAAGGATATCTTAATTTTGGGATCAAACAAAAAACACATGAACTCTCTACAAGCATCAATGTTTGCAGAACAATGAAACAGTCACAATGATATGTCAGCTAACTCACCTTGTGAGAGTACAAAGGGCAGAAATAATAACACTTGCTAGACTCAAAGATCCTTCCTCTCCATTCTCGTGAAGGAAAACTTTGATACAACGCTCAATTTCTTTCAACTGATCTTCACAAACAGGTACAGTGACAGCTTCCTGTTTCAAGCGATCCACCTGTCTAATAAGTCGGCTGTTGATGTCTGCTGCGTACCGCTGCAGGGTCATCTCAGTGGCCGTGATGAACTGACACACTGTTGCGGGTGGCTGGGGCGCATACTGAATTTCATATCTTTAAAAAAGAAAAAGAGGTGCTTGAAAAGAGAGTTCATACCTTACAAAATACTAACAAAGACAAGACTGACTACTGTATTTGATACTCAAACTTTGAAGAGCAGAAATCATTATTTCCATTTTACAGAAAAGGTCTCAAGAGCAAAAGTAACTTCTAAAAATGATTTGAGTGACAGAATCAATATGTGAATTCAGCTCTCTTTACCTGAACCCACCACTCTTAGATACATTTTATCTAAGAGTGAAATACATTTTTAACTAATTACAGAAAACACTGTCTTATAAAGGAAAATAAGAGTTTGCTGCTGCTGCTGCTGCTAAGTTGCTTCAGTCGTGTCCGACTCTGTGCAACCCCATAGATGGCAGCCCACCAGGCTCCCCCATCCCTGGGATTCTCCAGGCAAGAATACTAGAGTGGGTTGCCATTTCCTTCTCCAGTGCATGAAAGTGAAAAGTCAAAGTGAAGTCGCTCAGTCATGTCTGACTCTTAGCAACCCCACGGACTGCAGCCTACCACGCTCCTCTGTCCATGGGATTTTCCAGGCAAGAGTACTGGAGTGGGGTGCCATTGCCTTCTCCGAAACAAGAGTTTAAACCCTCTTAAAACCATAAGAAAGTGACTCCATTCAAATTCCATCTATCAATCATTTCTTTTAGAAAATGAAATACTATGCAATTGAAAATGTGAACACAACTTTGCTTCCAGTCCCAATGAGAAGTAAAGAAAATCGAGAGTAATCAACCTACTTCCTGTAGAGTTCCTGACAACGTTCTACTGTGGTATTACAGATGAGCTCTTCCATCCAGGTCTTCCACTGCTCAATTCGATGTTTCTGAAATATGGCCTTTGGATACTGCAGAGCAACAGTTGCGTAGTGATGAAGCTGCTCCAGACAGCCTCGCAGCACCGAGCGCCTCTGCTGCAGGAGGGCACCGACCTCCCCCTCTAGCTGCTCACACTGGCTAATTAAGTGGGCCTGGCCAGCATTCTGCAGAAAGGCTGTTGCTGGCACGTAGCTGGGAGGACCTTTTGGTAAAAGATAATTATCCATTACAGTGAAGCCATTTCAAATCAGCAGTCACTGAAAGAAGTACAAACCAGAACTCCACACATAAACACATAACAACAAAACTCACATGCTCACATGTACATCTAACATACCAAGGTCCATCTGTGTGCTTATCTCTTGAAGCAAACTGGCCAGCTGTGTTGCTTCCAAATTACTGAACGCAGCCTGATAGTGTGTTATCCACTGTTCAAATTCATTCAGCTTCACCTGGATTGCTTCCTGAACAGCTCTCTGCTGAGTCTGTAGTTGAGTGTGTTCAGAATACCTAGTGGAAGGAAAAAATTTTAACTGACTGCTGGGAATTGTCATCACTCTAAAAGTACATTTTGCTCATACCTGGATGGCCTGGTAAGCTCCTTTTTAATCTTGAGGACACCACTCAAATGTTCTTTTCTCCTCTGGTTTTCCTGACGCTATAGTCCCAATAACCACAGATACGCAGATGACATCACCCTTATGGCAGAAAGTGAAGAGGAACTCAAAAGCCTCTTGATGAAAGTGAAAAGAGGAGAGTGGAAAAGTTGGCTTAAAGCTCAACATTCAGAAAACGAAGATCATGACATCTGGTCCCATCACTTCATGGGAAATAGATGGGGAAACAGTGGAAACAGTGGCAGACTATTTTGAGGGGCTCCAAAATCACTGCAGCTGGTGACTGCAGCCATGAAATTAAAAGACGCTTACTCCTTCGAAGAAAAGTTATGACCAACCTAGATAGCATATTCAAAAGCTAAGGTCCATCTAGTCAAGGCTATGGTTTTTCCAGTAGTCATGTATGGATGTGAGAGTTGGACTGTGAAGAAGGCTGAGCGCTGAAGAATTGATGCTTTTGAACTGTGGTGTTGGAGAAGACTCTTGAGAGTCCCTTGGACTGCAAGGAGATCCAATCAGTCCATTCTGAAGGAGATAAGCCCTGGGATTTCTTTGGAAGGAAAGATGCTAAAGCTGAAGCTCCAGTACTTTGGCCACCTCATGCGAAGAGTTGGCTCATTGGAAAAGACTCTGATGCTGGGAGGGATTGGGGGCAGGAGGAGAAGGGGCCGACAGAAGATGAGATGGCTGGGTGGCATCACTGACTCGAAGGACATGAGTCTGAGTGAACTCCGGGAGTTCATGATGGACAGGGAGGCCTGGCGTTCTGTGACTCATGGGGTCGCAAAAAGTCGGACACAACTGAGTGACTGAACTGAACTGATAGTCCCCTAACTATACTCACAACATTTTAAACAAAATTCTACCACATTTACCAGAGTTATTTGAAGACCAGAAGACAGAGCTCTGTAATCTCAGCATCTCCTGCAGTGTCTGGCACTTGCACATTTAACTACCCTTCACTGAACCAGGACCCACTCTGTGCGAGGTTCACTCTCACTTAGATCAAAGCTCAAAAAAACTTGGGCCATGTGGACAAAATCCACCATACAAATGAATAAGGATTCAGACAAACTGCAGAGGAAAAAAACCAAACCCCAGGTTTTCTGAATCCAAGTTCATGGTTCTAACCACTATGTCCACCATCTCCCATAGTAACTCAAGCATCTAAATACAATGAAGCTGAAAATTTTAGTGAATTCTATTAATACTTCAAAAACTGCAGTTCTTGCAAGAGCTTTGATTATTCATGTGAGTTGCTGCAACAATTCTAATTCAAGGTGGTAATGTTCAAACAAATACAAAAGTTCTCCTTAATGGAATAAAGATAAATTAAGAGTTCAACACTTGTTTTAAACCTGTGTTGCAGAGTATGAGAAGGATGATCCACTCCTTCAGCTCCTTCTAGAAACTCAATTTCTTCCAGAAGTTTGCCCTGCAGTTTCTCCACATCTGTTAGTTGCTCTTGCAAGCTCAGATATTCATCTAAGCTGCTATCCAGCTTGGGAAGTACAACCAGCATCTCATCTCTGTTTTTAAACCAGTTCACCTGTAAAAAGACATAATTAGGAAGATTCTTATAAGGCCGACTGTGAGGTATGAGGATGTATGCCAAAAGGATCATGTTAGAAGGACGTTCTGCACATGCTATCATACTTAAATCTCAACAAAGCCAGTGTGGATCACCCGCATTTTCATAACGATAACTAATGCAATCAATTCACATGGCCATAAATGAAGACTCAATTCCACAATACACAGTAACATGCAGCTACCACCATGCCACACAAAACAAGATCAGCACCACTGGCTACCGTGGAGGAGAAGACTATCCAGTCAAAATCAAGGAGACAATCCAGTTAAAGAACATTTAAAATAGTTACTGGCAAACACATTCAGTCTACTAAAAAAGGCATAATATTTTTCAAATCATTAACCCACCTCCCATGTGGGAGTATGACTGTGTCTTTTCATGTGAGCATTTCTTAACAAACGATCACAGCAAACTGCCATACGTGGTGGCCATTTCAGTATTATACATGACAGTCTTACTTTTTTTATGGACCTGTTAACCTTTTTCTTTTTTTGGTGGCACTACACAGCTTGCAGGATCTTAGCTCCCTGAGGAGGGCTGGAACCCAGGCCCTGGCAGTGAAAGTACCAGGTCCTAACCACTGGACCACCAAGGAATTCCCTGGTCTTGTTAACTATTAACAAAAAAGGGAAAATGACTTATTATTACTGGCCTCACCTTAATTTCAGCTACTCTCGAAGAAAAAAGGCTGCGAGTGATCTCTCGTTCCATCTCTCTCTTGCTCTGCTTGCTCTCAGCCTGTTGGCCCCCTCCACCATAGACAGCACCAGCAAACCCAGCCTCGCCCCCAGCTGTCCAGTCCACCAGGGGGTCATATACAAAGGCCTCTAGCAGCGTCAGCAGAGTCTCCCTGCCACGCCGCATAATGTGTAGAACCTGTTTTCAGAAAACTTTTAATTAAGTTTTGCCACAAGCTTCCTCATTAAAATGTAGTTTTTCATTCCAAAGGACTTGTTAATTTAACAGGTACACTAAGAGGTGTAAGAGAAAACCACATACCTGCTCACATGAAAGCCTAAAAACACCTTCTACTCCAGTTACACCCAGTGCTGTTTCAATGTTCTGTGTCATTCGAAAAGGTACTTTCTCAGGAACTCTAAGGCTTTTACCTTGAAAAGACAAATCATTATATTTTTGTCCTTTCATGAAAATATATTCGACCCTTTATATAAAAAGTCCACTTTAATTTTACCTTTTTCAAAGCAAACATTGTAATCTATGTGAACAACCTCTCCAGTCGTCATATCTATGAGAACATTATCCAGATGTCTATCTCCAAGGCCAATTATGTATCCGACCATAGACATGACTGCAGTAGATCTGGCGTAAGACTAAAGAAGAGGGGGTGGGGGGAGCAAGTTAGGCATTATTAGCAAATTTCCTTCCAACATGGTCTTGATTCTCTACAATTTACAAGCCTCCACAATCCTACTCCCTTATTTCTAAATAAATAGCTGGTGCTCTTCAGGGATGCCGCATGTGATCACAGGCTGCAGTGAGCAGCAGCATCCAACACTGAGGTCCTTGTTGGTTCCACTTAATCATCAACAGAATGCAGGACTTAAAAAACAACTGTTCTTCAGTCTCTCTAGTTTTTCCCTTTCTAAAGTTTTTATTCCACTTTTCATTTCATCCACAATACCCTTCATTCTGCCTTCATACAGTCATGGCCATGCCTCATAAAAATAAATGTAACATAAGATTCAAATGCAGGTCTCAAACTACCGATTCTAGAGGGGCTGCAGGAAGAGGGTGAATAAGACAAGACAGGACGCAGGCAAAGAATAATATTGACGACAGCCCGGAACAAAACACATACCTGTGTGACTCTCCACCACTCATCAGGGGTGGCACATGATGACCAAAGCTCTTTAGCAAGGAGATTTGGGGGCGTGGCCTCCATTAACTCTTCTAACACTGCTTTCATCACATGAAGGGGCCAATCCCGGCGGGACACATCCAGACTAAGCCCAACTGCTTTCAAAGCAGGACCAATTTTACTATAATAAAGTTCACTAGGACGGGGTACGATTCCAGGATTCTGAGGAGTTTGGTAGGAATCTTGGGCCTTTGAAAAAATTTTTAAGGCAAGATTAACTTTGCTTTAACAAGGATAAAGATTACCTTGAATATAAAGCAGTATTTTAAAAATTGGTTTTTCAGCAGCATTCTCTACCTAGCTAGGTAAATCTCACACATCAAATAGCCAATTCTTCTGGACTGCAATCTACATTATCTTTTTCTTAATTAGGTATTATCACTTTATTGAAAACTTGGTTTACTGTTATATTTTCTTGAGGTTCAATTCAAGCTCAACATCCAAGTTTCACTTCTTTATAACATATAATTCTGTTTAAAAAATCTATCATTCATTTATGCACATATTTCATTCACCAATATGACTTAATCGTAATACAAAATTAACAACACATATTCAAGAAGACCTTGGACAAAAATTTAGATGACCCTTTCCTAATTCCAGAGATCTACCCTTCAGCAATTGTTCTACTGTCTCCTTTGTTCAAACTCTTGCTCCTTCCCATACCTATCCTACTTAGAATCATTTTATTTGTCTAGATGTTGGAACTTAAAGTTATGTTTATTCCTTCTTTAACTCTCATAAAGTTGAAAAACTGCTCAAGGGCAGTAAGCCTAGACTTATTTCACATGTAACAGAGAACAAACTAATACATATACTTGTTTATCAGCATTCAAATAAAAGTACGTATTTTAATTTGAATCAACCTTTTGCGCTTGCAAGGCAGCTTCCCGTTGTTGCCATCGTTTGTAAAGACCAAATAAGGGCGTGGCTCCATCCACCCACTGGATTAGGCCTGACCGAGTTCCCAGTGGTGTTACAGAATAGTGGCGAGCATGGAAACGAGGTGTTTCCTGGCGATTGATTGTTGCAAACATGGTATTTACAATAGACAGAAATTGCATTATTCTCTCATCCAGATGTAAATCCTCCAATCCTGTGGAAACAAAATTAAAGTAGTTAGGACAGATAACCAAATAGGGTGAAGTGCAATGGAATGGGACTGGAAACATACCACTTTTTCGTGCCCCTCTCAATTAGCAATAACAGTCAAGAACTGACAGTCAAAAGGGCATAATGACAGCATTAAAGAACATTCTATTCAGTCACAAGGTATTAGATACAGCATTATTAGCTGTATCTCAGTTGCCCAGCTTGTATAAATTCATAAGCAACAACAGAAAATCACACTACACAGCTTCCAACAACTTCCATCAAAATACATGATACTCCAGGCTATTCATGACATACAGAAATTCACCTAAACAGCACACACACACAGCATGAAAACATTAATAATCAGATTAATGCTCTTTTAAATCTCACCTTTGAAAAGATAAGGATAGCTCTTCCCATCTGATCCTAGAAAGAGAAGTTTCTTTGGCTTGGTTTTAGTAGGTAAGATTGTGATGGTTCCACCAACACTGTGGATTGTGACGGTGTCCCTGGCTGAGACCTCTCCGGGAAGAGCAATTTCAGTGTTAGTCATGGCAGCCAGCCATGGGCTGATTTCTTCAAGACGCAAGATGTAACTTGCACGTTTCTGTGCTCTCTGTTGCAAACTCAGCATTATCTATATTTAAGATAGGAAAAGTTTACATAATCGTTACCACTCTTACTTTCCTCTACATTTGATCTGGCTTAAAGATAAACTTAAAATACAAACATCTCTTGTCTAGTTCATTTAATTTGCTGTTACATATTTGGGCCTTCCTGGGAAGGGAAACACTGATGTGCTAATATGCTCTCGATGATTTCTACTTTGTTCAGACCTCTCCCAGATAAGCAATGAAATCACAGCAGATGATAAAACAATCACTGCTGTGATCACAAAATTCAAGACTTGTAGCAAACTAATTCCCCAATGTTAAGCTATGTCCAATCAACACCCAAACAGATCAGTTTAGTCCTAGCAACAGAACAAAAGATATAGCGAGTTATTGGCAGGTAACTTAAAAGTGGCACACACCTTTAAGAAAGCCATCTGAAAATTTAGTAATAATTTAGAGCTCGGACTATTTGAAGTATGCAGAAAACACACAATTTTTCTAATAACTCACAGAAAGAGGATCATGTATAGCTGTATCCCTACTTAACTAACTCAATAATCTACACCAGAATTCATGAACTCTGGGCTCTGCTTTCACGTGAAAAATTTTAATCAATCCTTAGCCACATTTGTTCGTAAACGGAAAAAGGTAACTGGAAACACCTCAAGTATTCACTGACAGGACAAAAGAAAAACTGTGGTACTGTTCAATACTCTATTCATGTTCAGCTGTATACAAAATATGGATGAATTATCTTAAAAAACAAAAGCAAAAACCTAACGCTGATGAATCTTTTATGGAAGTGGTACAACACATATGTACACATAAAATATAGTCTCATTTATATGAGATTCAAAAACAGGAGAGGCTAAACTATACCATTTAGAAATGTATCCAAAAAACTATTTTCTTAAAGTAAATAAGGATTAATTCAAAATTCAGAGCACTGGTTGTGGAGAGGAAGATATAATTATGGAGGGACACAGTACTTCAAAAATTTTTCTCTATGACTTATTTCACACACACACACATACACACAGAGGGTTTTTTTAAAAAAATATTCCCTATGGGAGGAGTGCAGGAGAGGAAAGGATCAGGATTAGCAGATGCAAACTAGCATATATAGGATGGATAAACAAGGAACTACTATATAGCACAAGGAATTATACTCAATAACCTGTGATAAACCACAATGGAAAAGAATATGAAAACAAATATATATTAAAAAGTCACTCTGCTATACAGCTGAAATTAATACAACATTGTAAATCAACTATATATCAATTTTTTAAAAGTGGGACTTCCTGGGAGGTCCAATGGTTAAAACTCCACTGCAGGGGGCACAGGCAGGAACCCTGATTGGGGAACTGAGATCCCACAAGCCAAGCAGTGTGGCCAAATAAAAAAAAGTATTCTTCCCGTCTTCTCTGGGTTTCTTGGTTGATTTACTGAGAAGAACGCAAAGCAAGAAATTACTGCTGGAACATGAGGAAAACAAGTTTTGGCTAGGCCACACAAATAAACTTCATCCTTCACATTAGTGCTCTTGTCTTGAGCTCCTAAAGCATTTCCTCTGAATGAAGCATTTCCTCTTGCTTCACATTTTCTCCTTAAAGTCAGGTGTACTTTGTCTCTACACTGTAGCTTTTAACAGCTTTTCATTAGTGAAGTAAGGAAATCAGTTAAGATCAATATAGGAATGGGACAGCGAAAGAAGGGATAAGAAAAAGATAACAAGGTAATAAATAGGATCCCCCAACTAATGGTGCTATTGCTAAAACAGATGCAAACCAAATAAAGTGGCTCAAATCATGAAAGATAAGGATTCTCAAATATTTAAACATACTAATCATTCTTCAAACAGCCTATGCAGAACTGCTGTCAAAAAAATTACTTATAAAAATTGATGCTATTATATGCAAATATTTTGTCTGTTAGAAATACTGAATACCCCTCCATTAAGAAAAACTACATAGGTACAAGATTAAATTTGTTAATCTTTTATGAGAAGACTACAGCAGGCAGTCAAGCCCCTTCCCTGTCTAACACCTTACAGTATATTCTTCCTTGATGGGAACCCTCAGTAGATGCAACCCTAGGACACTCAACCTCAAATTCTCAAAAATGAAGAAAACACCTTTCTCTATATTCTTTATAGCAACTGAACACTGGCTGTATTCCATGGGCTTAGAAAGTCTTCTCTCTGTGTTCTAAGTAAAAAGAGACCGCTTAAGTTTTTTATCTCTCGGAATTTCCCATTTCAGTAGCATTCTTGAGATTTTTCTATACCTCTTTAAACGGAATCCAGCTGCTTCCAGGCTTTGCAGGGTTTGATGGTGTTTTCAGCTTTTCTAGAGCATTTTCAATTGCATCACCATAGTTATCCTGAAACCACTTTTCATGAGGTGTTTCTGCAGGGGCCGCTGTGATGCTCCTAACGTGCTCCAAAGCAAACACGATGGGCTTCATCAAAGCTGTGTGCTTCTCACGCATGATTGCAATTTTCTCTTCTCTGACCAGAAAGACATAAGAGTTATACAAACAGGGAATAAGTTAAACTGTCAAGTACAAGTAAACAGCATAAAAGAATAATCAAAATAAATTACTAAAATGTTTGCAAAGTAACTGGCCACAACAGCACTGTAAAAAATCCAGCATATAAAAGACACAGCTTCTCCTTTTAACAAATGGTGCTAGGAAAGCTGGATACCTGCTTACAAAAAAATGAAGCTGGAGAGTTACCTGATACTAACATGCAAAAAAACAGTCAAATGGATCAAAGACCTTAACATAAAAGCTAAGACTTCATTTAAAACTCTTAGAAGAAAACAAAAGAAAAAACAGATTAACTGGGTTACATCAAAACTAAAAACTTCTGTGCATCAAAAGACATCTTCATTCAAGAGTGAAAAATATACAAAATAGGAAAAAAACATTTGCAAATCAATAAATTCTGATAAAGGGATTAAAATCCAGAATATTTAGAGAGCTCCTAAAATTCCAACAACAATAAAACAACCCAATTCAAAAACGGGCAAAAGATTCAAACAAACAAAGGAGATATACAAATAGTCAATAAGCACGTGAAAAGATACCATTCCACACCCATTAGGATGTCACTATCAGTAAGACAGAAAACAATAAATGTTGGCGAGGATATGGAGAAACTGAAATCCTGGTGCACAGCTTACCAGTTCCTCTACAAGTTAAACACAGAATTACCATAAGACACAGCAAATTCACTGGCTCACACACAAAATAATTAAAAGCAGGGACTTAGATACTTGTAAACCAATGCTGACAGAAGCACTGGTTACAAGAGCTAAAAGAAGAGTGCATGAATAAAATGTGATAAAGAAGCTCCCTGCCAATGCAGAAGACATGAGAGGTGCAGGTTTGATCCGTGGGTCATTAAGATCCCCTGGATGAGGGCATGGCAACCCATTCCAGGATTTCTGCCTGAAGAATCCCATGGACAGAAGAGCCTGATGGGCTACAGTCCACAGGGTCGCAAAGAGTTGATCAGGACTGATACAACTTAGTGCACACGCTCACATACCCACATCCATACAATGGAATGTGATTCAGCAATAAAAAGGAAGGAAATTCTGACACATGCTACAACATGGAATGAACCTTCAAAACATGGTAAGTGAAACAAACCAGATACAAAATGACAAATACTGTATGTTTCCAGTCACACAAGGTCCTCAGAATAGTTAAATTCATACAGATAGAAAGTAGACAAGTGGTGAGCAGGGGCTGAGGTTAGGGGAGGATGGGGAAGTACTATTAAATGGGTACAGAGCTGCTGTTTGGGAGGATGGATAAGTTCTGGAATTGGACACAACCTTGCAAATGTACTTGCTGCAACTGAACTGTACACTTAAAACTGCTTAAAATGGCAAACTTTATACGTATTTTACATTAATAAAAAGGGGCAGCTATGTTTTTGAAGTATAAGTTGATAAAAACATACTTGCGTAAGGTGTTGTTGTTCTGGACTCTCTTCACCTCGTCTTCCAACTGCTGAATTCGTCTCAGGACATACATGTGCTGCTGTAACAGAACTCCCAACCAGAGCTCATCCCAGAGAACAGTGACCCTGCGCAGCTCAGCCACCAGCATCTGAACCTGCACACACAGCACATCCAGACATGCTCGTCTTTAAGTCTACACAGCACAGTTCTGCTAACACGGCAAATCTCAAGTGAAATGTATGCACTTTTGTTCATTACCTAATTACAGAAACTCTATCAGTACAGGTTTATAAAACCAATTTTGATTATTTCAAAAGCTTTGCTCCTTAACTATAATTTCCATAACAACTTTGGGGGTTTTGTTTTTAGGTGGGTTTTTCTGGGAGGAGAGGGGAGTGGTTGTAATAAAAACTAATTTTAAAACACACGAGCTGTTCTGTACCTGTAACACCATAGTCGGGTTTGCCGAGGACAGCTTATCAACGATTTTGCTGTAGCAGTCCTGCATCATGGCTTGGTCCTCATTCAGCCCACTTTTAGGCTCATCCTTATTGCTATCTTGAGAAGCAGGAGGACTTCCTCCCTCACATTCAGAAACCAGCAGTTCTTCTCCTTGAATATTGCCAAGTAAAGTTGGAATTGCAGAGGAAAATTTATTTCCTATAATGAAATGGGAGAAAGGTATACATTGGCTGTTTCTCTCATGTGCATACATTGAGTTAGGGAATACATCTCTAATGTATTTGATTCCAGAGCACTCGTTTTAACTCATCTTGCACGTGTACGCTAAGTTGACCAAGGATCATGGATATTACACCTTTTTACAAGTTGAGCTTCATACTTATTAATATTATAAGCTAATAAAAGATAAATGGGGGGAATGATAATAGATGAGTCTCAACAAATAAAGTGTTTGCCTAGCCAGAGTTCAGAACTTGGTTTCAATCCTTATCTGCCAGTTAATTCAGCTCAGTGAACTGAGAGTGACTCAGTTTCTCCAAGCCCTGGCGAGTTATTTTGAGACTGAAGATATAGTGTAAAGCACACATCTTACTGTCAGACATGGTAGCTACTCACTCAATAAATGGTATTACCATTGGTACTATTATTATTATTGTTGGGAAAAAAAATCACAAACTCTTATCAACTAAGGAACATAAAGCTCAAAAAATTTTACCTAATAAACAGTGTTTGCAAATTAATTTAAAGTAGCAGTATTTTAACCTTCCTTACCTGAAGCCTGTGACTCACTACTAAGCGATATGGTGCCCACTATTGCAGGATACAATATGAGATGCGGGGAATCCTGAGCCACACGGCAGAGGAGGTTACAAATACTCTGGCGCACATACACTTCAGGGTGGTTTAAGCGTGAGAAAAGCTGTGGAATAATTCCTTCAGGATAAGAAGAAAAATACTTTAAAGTTATTTAAAAAAACAGTCAACATGGTGGAGGCAAAAGGATAAAACTTGATATATGTCAGCCATTAGTTCTAGGAGCCTCAAATTTCTCCCTGGGATAACAAAGAACTATATACACAACAGCTCTTGATTTGCAGGTTTAGTAAGGGTGAGTGAGTGAAGTCGCTCAGTCATGTCCGACTCTGTGACTCTCTGGACTGTAGCCTACCAGTCTCCTCTGTCCATGGGATTCTCCAGGCAAGGATACTGGAGTGGATTGCCATTTCCTTCTCCAGGGATATTCCCGACCCAGGGATCGAACCCAGGTCTCCCGCAATGCAGGCAGATGCTTTACCATCTGAGCCACTAGGGAAGTCTTAGTAAGGGTACAGAGCTATGATCAAAATCCTGATTCAAAACTTTATACAGAAATATATTTTCTGTGAATGCCTGTAAAAGAAGGCAGACACAGACAATTTTTTCAAAGGGATATGAAATTTTTTGAAACATTCTTATCACTCTCTCCAAAATTCCTTTTGTATATTAAAAGCTTTTTGCCTCTCAGCCTTCCATTTCTCTGAAAGGTGGGAGGAAAGTGGTATAACAAGCAGTCCACAGTGTCTTCTGAACTAATTTAGCTATTTCATAACACATTCAAACAGTAAACATATAGGAACTTTTTTTGGCCACACCATGAAGCACGTGGGATCTCAGTTCCCCAACCAGGAATCTAACCCACACCCCCTGCAGTGAAAGTATAGAGTCTCAACCACTGGACTGCCAGGGAAATCCAAGGAACTATTATGTTTCAACTGTCTTACTACATTCTACCCAGAAGTACTTTTCCCTGAAACATTTTATTTAGATCATCACCTCTCCATGGCGCAGTAGGTGTTGTTTCCAAGCCATGTTCCAGATACTGCCGAAGCTCCCCAGCATGCTTCACAAGCAATCTGAGCAACCGCAACGTGGCCATCACGATCATGTCATCTGTGCTCTGCTCCACTCTGTGACTTAAATGGAGCCGAGGGTCATCTTCATCTAAAGGAATCTAAGGATGAGAGACAAGAGGAAAAAATTAAACAATTCCGAATACTGTTTTCATCTGCTAGAAAAGAAATTTCAAATAAACTTTCATAACAGAATACTGTGCTACCTACCTGCCCAGCATTGAGTTTAAGGAAAGTAAAATATGCGCTACAGGACAGTTTATACAGGCTGAAGATTCTATCCACAACTTTCCTCCACACTTTAATAACTCCTTCTGTGGCACTTTCATCAAGTTCTGAAAGCCATGGGCAACTTGATATTAACTGACGCCAGATAACATCAACCATGTCATCTTCCTCATTATCTTCACTTTCTGTGATCTGAAGCGTTATATCTTCATCCTAAAGAAAAACAGGGCAAAAAAATGCTATTTGGGGACACAAATTTTAAAAAGGAGAAAGGTACATGATTTCCCTAATATATGCAAGCATCTTCTCATCTATGAAAGATCAAAATACTCCACTCGTAGTGCTGTACATGCTGAATAAATGTTACTATGCTTCTCTTTAAGATGTATTTACTAATGTAGCTAAAGAAGGATACAGGCATTTAGCAAAGATTGAAGATTTTGATTTGGGGAATTTAAATGCTTCAGTTACAATATAATATTCTGCCTGCAGAGAATTACGTGACCCTCTCTACAGTACTGCACACGTACCTAACACCAGCTTTGGCAGACACTTATATGTGCCAAAGTCTAGAACAAGAAGTCAACAGTTTTAGCTCAGCAAATAAAATTCACATGTCTAAAGTCTACAACTAAATTAGACATAACATTTTAGAACTAACAGAATTTTGAGACAGAAGGGAATACATCATACAGACTATCTAGTTGGCTGGTTTTCAGCTATGGCTGTCTATTAAAGTATCACCTAGTAAACTTACATAAACCTTCCTATGCCCAACACATACACAAACATTCCATTCACAATATGTGGGGTAGTGCTTTGACATGGGCATATTTTAAAAAGCTTCTAAGCTAGTGATAAGAACCTAACATCTGATCAGAAGAGCAGTGAAAAGAGAAATCTATTTTACATAAAAAGAACTTCACCTTTTTAAACAGAACCCTAAGGAAATGACTTGATTTCTCAAGAAATCACATTCTTCTTAGAAAAATATTTTAACTCACTTTCATCTTATCAAAGTTTCATCTGAAATATTTAATCAGGTGTATGCTATTTAGAACACTATTTCCCCCAAAATACTGTATCAGATTTTTCTTGCCTGAATCCCCGCTGGGCGACACACAGCCTGACCAAGAATACCATATATTCTCTCTTTTTCTTCTTCGGTTATGGTGTCTGGGAGCAGATTCTGAACTTCAGATTTTTCTCTAGGCAACAGACGAACACCTTCTCCCTGACTATAAAAATAAAACAGATCATCAGTATTTCAGCTACCAAAGCTTCGCCATGTCAGCAGACATTCTAAATCTCTATTTTGCAATGCACTAAATAAATTGCACATTTTAGCATACATACCTGGCATTGTCAACCACCTTCCTGCCCCACCTGTAAGCCCAACTCGCCAATGCGGCCCAAGATTTGGCTACTTCAGGTGCCTGTACTGAAGATAGATGATACAGCTGTCCCAAGATAAAGTCAGGTTCCCCAACTCCAATATGTACTGCCATGATGGGGAAAAAAAATAACAATGTCACATTCATAAATTTCTAACACCATTTTCATTTACATTTTAGGAATTTGCTGCTGCTGCTGCTGCTGCTGCTGCCAAGTCGCTTCAGTCGTGTCCGACTCTGTGCGACCCCATAGACGGCAGCCCAGAAGGCTCCCCTGTCCCTGGGATTCTCCAGGCAAGAACACTGGAGTGGGTTGCCAATTCCTTCTCCAATGTGTGAAAGTAAAGTCGCTCAGTCGTGTCCAACTCTTAGCTACCCCATGGACTACAGCCTACCAGGCTCCTCTGTCCATGGGATTTTCCAGGCAAGAGTACTGGAGTGGAGTGCCATTGCCTTCTAGGGAATTTGCTATCGGCCAGTAAGTCCTATAACATTATAATGGTACATAATTTGATAAAGCACACATTTGCATTATGCTTTTCTGAAAGGCTAATACGTTGAAATCAATCACTCAGCTTCTCAAGTAAGCCTGTAAAACACATCAATGTTTTTCATGACACTGAACTTTACAAACAGTTCAGGTGTCAGATATGTAATAGAGTGTCTTGTATTTTGGATATGACTGGCCATTTCCTCACAATTAGATTCAGCTTAAAAATTCTGGCAAAAATAATATGTGACAAGTAGACAATTTCATTCAATGAGAGATTCATGAAATAATATTTTTATCCCCAATTTAGAAATGAAGAAATCTCCTGCAATAGTGCCACTTGCCAATATGAAGATTTATAATGATAACAAGCTATATGCCTTACAAATAAAGACACCTATAGTACATAGATTAGTCTAAGTAACTACAGTTCTAGGATTCACAACATCAAAATGAACAACATGAACAAAATTCTAATGTTTTAGCAAAACGTTTAGCTATCTCTCAATCTGTAAAACCTGGATAATGGTCCCTACCATAACAGGCACTCAAACACTGAATGAATTAACTACTCTATTTGTCGTGTACCTTTCTGTAAGTAACATTAGTGTCAGGATGTGAAACTTGAACCTTTCTGTAGTTTTTGTGCTTCACCAGTCAACAGGATCAGAGGCCACTATTCTATATCTGTGTTAAGTTCTTCCCAGTATGAGGAAGAATTTTAAATATCACAGGTAGGATCTTTCTGCCAGCAAAAACATCTAAGTCCATAAAAGCACCATGAACTGGAGAGTTGGGAAGTATGACCTGGGAGGTTTGAGTTCAGTGACTTCCACGTGATGTCAGATACTAAAGAAATGTGCTTGAGTCACTTCTGGGCAATATAATATACTAAATTTTCACAGAGACAGTTTTTATGGCAAATTATAGTCAGCCTATAACCCATCTGTCAATGCAGGACACACAAGAGACGCAGGTTCAATCTCTGGTTTGGGAAGATCCCCTGGAATAAGAAATGGCAACCCACTAAAGTATTCGTGCGTGAGAAATCCCATGGACAGGGAAGCCAGGTGGGTTACAGTTCATGGGGTCACAAAGAGTCAGACACAACTGACCACACACAACACTGTAAACTTTAAAACAGGGAAAATAACTTCTAAAATCAACATTTAAAGCTATTAAAACAAATTCTACCTGTAGATTCACTCTCTATCCGAGGATACTCTTCCTCCATCGTATTAACAGATGGTAGTTCAATTAGAGTGAGTATATTTTTAGACAAAGTAGAAAGACCCGTGAAGTTCTGCTGCTGCTGAGCTCTGTAAACCTGTTTCAGCTGCCCTGAGATTTCTTTCCATTCTGCCTGGATCCATTTAGCCAACGTCAAAATTGACTTGGCAACAGCATGCTCAGCTTTGGCAGACTTGCAGAAAGAGATGGCGCAGGAACTCAACATCTCCATTGCATGTGTTGACTGGCCTATAAAAAGATCAAAACACCAGCTCTTAGCAGTAAACAAATGATATTCTTTCAGGGTAAAGTAATATTGTAAATTCAGTGATAATCAATGATTTCTGGAAACATTTCTTACTATAATAATAACAAAATCAAAAGCACCAAACTATATAGATAATTCAATTACACAAAACTTATTCAGGATGCAAATGTTCTGCAGAAGTTGAAAAAAAATCAACTTTTCTATTACCATACACAGTAACATTCATACACTTGATTTTTAGTATATAGTCACGTATTATTTTACTAACCTGCTGTATATAGCAGTTTCGTTTTTTCAATGTCAAGTTCAGGTCCCCATTTTTCATCCGTTTGACCTTGAGTTGATAGTTTTTTAAAGTGCTGGACTAAATCCTGTGCAGTGGTAGTCTTTCCCAGCTGAACCTCACTACACTGTGCCAGCAATCTTGTTGCAAGCGACACATTCCCCCGTTTTCTAGCAAATTTTGCTGCTGTTAGACCTAATTCCATGAGATGGCTTCTAATTGGAACTGTTTGTTCTGCAGAGAAGAAAATGTTTTATTAGTCCCAGATTGGTCTAATTCCAGAGAGCACTAAAACATGGCCAAAAATTCCTTCCCCAGCTATTCTCTTTCCCACTGCCTCCCTAAACAAAGATAACTCATTTTTCATCATCTTCAAATCCCCAGGAGTTAGCACAGTGCTTGGCACACAATGAACAATAAATGTTTGTTTGTTAAAATGAATGTATACAATGGAGTAGACGAAAGTAAAAATCGTCCAGTCTAAGAAATTAACTTTTCAGTTTCTGCACCTAGTGAAGAGCCTAGGCCAATGGGTGGGGGATGAGGATAAGGCTAGACCATCCCCCTTCTTGACTAAGTACCCTCTGCCCTTCTACCATGCTGTTTTCTCCTAGTTTACTCCTGCCTTTCTGAAGAATCAGCTTCTCAGTCTCCTTCTCATCCACTACCCATCCACTGTAATTGGGGCTCCTGGGGTCGAGCCTAGGCTCTCTACTCTTCTCACTCTGCATACTCTCCCTGGACAATATCATCTGCTCCTGTGGCTTCAATTACCATACAAATGCTGACGATGCTTCAATCTTATCTCTAGCGCAGACCTGCCATCTGAGTCCCACCTGCCTACCAATCTAGTCACCATCTGAGTCCCACCTGCCTACCAGTCTAGTCACCATCTGAGTCCCACCTGCCTACCAGTCTAGTCACCTATACTCGAGTATTTCAAAGGCACTTTAACCTGTGTCGCATGGAATCCATTTCCCACCACCCTCCAAATCTCTTACTTCCTTCCCTGTTTTCTTTCTTGGGTAAAGGCACATGATCAACCTGGCTACCTGAGAAGGAATCTGGCAGGCATCTTAGACGTCAATCCTCACATCACATCAGCTTTTTTCTGTCCCTACTGTCACTATTTTGGTTACCTTTCACAGGGACTTCTGCTGCTCTAATTCGTTCTTCAACCTGCAACTGAACTGATCTTATATAAAGGTAAATCTGAATACTTAATTTCCCTTTCATCCTTTCCCTAACTCGTAAATTTGGCTTGTCAGGCACTGATGCTTACGTTCCACTCCAATCTCAATCTCATCCAGCTTCATCTCTTCCCATTCTCCCTTAGATGAGAACTGAGTCCTCTAAGAATCTTTTATTACTGTTGGTGGCCTTCACACATGGTGTTTTCTCTAACTAAATCAGTCTGCCTTCTTTCTCAGCTTAAATGTTACTTCCTCCCCAAGTCCTTTTCTGATTCCCAGGATTAAACTAGTGGCCCTGTTGTGTTATTTTAAGCACCATGTACGTGCACCTCCAGTCAGCACACCATGTTGCTGTTCCTAGCTTGATGACAATTTTCCCTGCTAGACTTCAGAATCCCTTTGGTCCTAGGAATGCAGAAAAACAGACTTGTCTTGTTCACCATTATATCCCAACTTACAGCATAGTACCTGGCACAAAGCACATTATTTTGATAAGGGTTTGCTAAATAAAAAAATGTGAGGAAGAATGAAGTTCTGTGTTAGGTTACTGACATTTCCTTCTCAATTTTAAAACTTATTCAGTATAGGAAGGATGAGAAAGGAGATGATACTTGTAGTCCTACTATATGTCATGCTCTGTGCTAAGGCTTTTATATACCTTGTCAATCCTTTCAAGAATCTGAGTGGGGCAATCCCCGTAACTGTTAAGCAAAGTGATTCAGAAGTTTATGACTTGCCATGAGGTTCCTCGATTTGCAAGTGTTGGGCAAATGATCCAAAACTAGGTCTATATGGCACTGAGGGTCCTGGTGAATCAGAGTTGCCAGTAATCACCTTGCAGTACAAGTCCATATCCCAGCATTAGCTGACTTAAAATTTAATAGCAAATTTACTCAGTAACTCTGACGACCACATTTTTGACAAATTTTACAGAATTCTGGCAACTTTTCTGTTTTACAGCAAAAGGAAATTTCTAATATCCATTCAACATGACGTTTCTTTCTTAAAAATGAGACATAAATATTTATACAAACGCTAATTCTGTATTCATTTGAATTATTTAAAGCATTCACATTCTGAAGGAGATCAGCCCTGGGATTTCTTTGGAAGGAATGATGCTAAAGCTGAAACTCCAATACTTTGGCCACCTCATGTGAAGAGACTCATTGGAAAAGACTCTGATGCTGGGAGGGATTGGGGGCAGGAGGAGAAGGGGATGACAGAGGATGAGATGGCTGGATGGCATCATGGACTCGATGGACGTGAGTCTGAGTGAACTCCAGGAGTTGGTGATGGACAGGGAGGCCTGGCGTGCTGCAATTCATGGGGTCGCAAAGAGTCAGACATGACTGAACGACTGAACTGAACTGAACTGAAAGCATTCACGGTATAGTACAGCTGATAAAAGAATTTGAATATCCAGAACATATGTCTTCATTAAAAATAGGCAAGAGTTGAATACTTATACAATGGCCACTATACAAATGAAAAGATGGTCAATATCATTAATCATTTGGAAAATGCAAATAAAACCACAATGAGATACTATTGTAGATTCACTCCACTGACTAACTATTGCAAGTACATAGATGTCAGAAGCAATGTAAAATATACAACCACTAAAAAAAAAAAAATACAACCACTTTATAAGAAACTGCTGAACTATTTCAGAAGTTAAACCATATGACCCAACAACTCCAATCCTAGGTATTTATTTAAAAGAAAGGCCAATGTATACCCAACCAAAGACCTGTACATGAATATCATAGCAACTTCATACATAATAGCCTGAATTTGACAACAACTCAAGTATCTGTGAAAGGACCAACAGATAAACTATGGTGAACTCATACAGTGGATATACTCAACTGTAGGAAGGATGGCAATACTGACACATACAACACAGGAAACCTTAAAAAATAAAATGCTGAGCAAGAGAAGCCAGACACAGAACGTACTGTACAATTTATTAAAAAATTTAGTAAAGACAAGTCTAATCTACAGTGATGGGAAACAAATAAGCAGTTGCCCGAGACAGGACAGACAGGAGGAGAAACATCTGGGAAGAAGCATGAGGAAACCTTTGAGGCCGACATGAATGTTCTGCATCTTGACTGTATTGGTGGCTACACACGTGAAGAAACGTCAAAACTGATGAACTACACATTCAAAATGTGTAACTGTATCTCAAAAGAGCTACTGAAAAAAACACAACCTAGTTACCTTTTATTTTCTCCAACAACTGACTCTGGTACATCGTGTATCTTAATGCCTGCATCCATGGCCTGACATCATGCTGTTTACATGAACGCAAAGCTTCACTGAAGAGTGGAATAAGACAGTCCTGCCAGAGAAAAGTCAAAACCACTTAATGTAAAAAGAATCCTTATATGACCCCACAGGTCAGCTACTTCAGATTTATTTCAGATTTATCTATTAAACTTTCCTCTACCTTCACTGTATCTTCTAATCACAAGGGAAAAAGACAAAAACCTTTGTTTTTCCAAAAGCAAAAATATTTTTTTCAGAATATTAAGTCCAATTTATCAGTGCATTTACAATAAAGTAGTCTTATTTTAATTAAAAAAGGGTTATTTTCTATAAAGCAAAACCTAAGTTACAGAAAAACATAAAACAACCACTTCATAAAAAGATTCTCAAGGATTATTTCCCTTGGGAAGGGTTCACTTTTGGTTAAACTGTATCCTGTTTGAAGGAAGAGGCACTGTGTCTTCTTTTCAGTCAAATCTGAAATTTATACAATCTGGTATATATTTTCATAATCAACTCCTCGTGCAAAAAAAGGAAGGAGGGAAGGAGGAAAGGAAGGAAGAAAAAAATTAAGCAACTAACTAGCCATTCTTATGTTCCATCTTCCTCACATAGTTTTCCAACAAAAATTTGCCTGAAAATGGCATTTTAGACTTCTGGATTTAATATTAATAGCTTGTCCAAAAATGCTACAAATGTTATTTTTAAAACTTTTTAAAAAAACTTGAAAAATAGCTTTTGTCCACACTAATGCCTGTTAATGGTCAGAAGAATATCCTGGTTGAAAATGCACACACACGCACCTCTGTGGAAAGTCTGTTGGAAACTGTGTTCTCCAAAGCAGAAGAGCAATAGAGCTGTAACGTGCTTAGGACTGGCAGAGACTGGGAGACCGTGAGCGTAGAAAGTCTCAGGGGCCCCACAGCTATGCGGGAGGTTTGCTTCAGGTACTTCACCACATTTCTGAAACAGAATATTTGCTGCTAATTAACAAAAAAGATTTTCCAACTTGTAACCACTGAAGGGATAAAGCAGTGTGATAAGATGCTACCACACTGGCATCCAAAGTGGGGAAAGAAAAAGGAACTGCTTGCTTTTAAGTAAAATGACATAAGCAAGTTGAGATATTTGTGTTTGGGGATATGAAATTTTTGATGTTCTTTAGTTTCAACCTCTGTATATTTGCAAGCAGCATTTATACAACCTACAACTTCTACAACTAAAACGAAGCTATGATGACTACCACTGCAGTGATCCAGTGACTGCCTCACCCCCACCAAACTACACACATTTACCATATGGTACACATAATACAGATTTACCTCCTTAGGATTAAACTTACTCAGTAATAGATTGCCACTTCTGATCTTGTTCTATGTGGTTTAAAGCAGTTGCCAAACAAACAGAACTTCTTAACAACTGAACTTCAATGGATTTCTGAAGTTCTCTTGGATCTGGACTTAACATGTTAGGAAGCAGTTTTTTCATATCTACAGAAATCAAACAGGTTCCACTCAGTTAATTCATTTTTAATGTGTAAAAATGACAAGATACCTTGACAGTATTAAAAAAAAAAAAATCACCAATGAATACCTCCTTCATGTTTAAGTTCATATTTAAGTTCAGACACTATGATCAAGCATTTCTGATAGCATTTTGGGAGGTCTGAGGTATTACCTTATGTGAAGCACAAAACAGCATAAAAAAAGTATTTTAAACTCAGACCTCCCAAAATGAGTTCATTTTCAAAGACTCAAAAATCAGTAAGTCAACCTACTACTTAATGGGGCAAACAATGAATTCAGCAGATCAATGTTAACACATAAAATATTCACAATATTTAACTTCAGTACTACACTTTTTAAAATGTTCTAGTTACAATAAAGAATTTAATTAATCGACCATATTAAGATGTGAAGCAAGAAAAATATTTAAACACTACTTGCACTTTTTCAAAGAAAATGGCTAGATAGATCTCTAAGCATTACAATAGCCTTTTTTAGTTTGCTTAATCTGAATTAAACTTTTATATTTGCCAGATGTAAAGTGAAGAGCCCTAATCTATTGCTTCACACTCTGCCCTAATAAATGTACAAAAACTTTCAGATTCTCCACTAAAGTATACTAAGCCAAACATTTTAAACAATTTGTTCATTAAAATACTTAATTTTAAAATTATCTCAAATACCTATTTTTTCTTTTGATCCTCCAGCAAGTAGACTGATATTTTCTCCTGGTAACAATTCTAATTGTTCAGTGCATTCAATAAATTCTCCAGATTCAAAACTGCTTAGTGATCTGTAATTAAAATACTGAGTTAGCTTGTATTACACTCTCCCCAGGCTGTGGAGCCATTCAAAAAAATAGAACAAATTATAGGAAAAGGGAGCAGTTACACAGAATTCCTGTGATGAAGTTCCTTCCACATAGGCCACCATTGAAGATGCAACTACCATCTTAATTGGAGTGCAAACCACAAACTCACAGCTACAGATACTCAGTTTAGCATACTCAACACTCCACATTTCCTTCCTCTCTTTCCAGCATGTTATCTTTGAGGGCCCGACCAAAACACTAACAGCAGAGCTCTGCAGGGGCAACTTCAACGTCCAGCTCTTCCCAAGCTACCACTAAATCCCCTACCTGACCTCACTGCTCATCTAAAGCATAAGCCCCAGTAGGCCTCCTGTCTTACTGCCTCAATCTGATATCCTAGTTCTACCTTCTTTCTCTGCTGGCCTCTCTCCTTTTCTCACTTTTCCACTGTTTTACGGAAACTGTTCCTCTTCTTTCAAAGAATTTTTCCTTCCCTTCTCCTCACCTGATCTGAACATGGTATACCCCTGAACTCTTTCCAATAGTCTATCTGTAGCTTCAAGGCCAGGATGAGGGCCTTATCGTCCTAGCAACCCACTGCCACATTCAGATCTATTTTCACTCCATTCCCATTCCTATTACAGCTGCTATCTAACCAACAAGAGGACTTCAGTTCAGTTCAGTCGCTCAGTCGTCTCCGACTCTTTGTGACCCCATGAATCGCAGCACGCCAGGCCTCCCCGTCCATCACCAACTCCCGGAGTTCACTCACTCACGTCCATCGAGTCGGTGATGCCATCCAGCCAACTCATCCTCTGTCGTCCCCTTCTCCTCCTGCCCCCCATCCCTCCCAGCATCAGGGTTACAGTTTCTCAATTCTCTCTTCTCCACTGATCTCTCTTCTTTTCCTATCCCTCTCACTGTATCACTTCCCTCACAACTCAGCCTGAATACAGCACTGGAAGTGATTGTGCCTGCTTCTACCTTAACGAATCCCAGCTTCTCAGGTGAGCTGCAATCACCTGGCATTAATGAACTGTCTTGGTGTGCTGACCAACACACTGATTTCTGCCGCCCCAGAGTCTGAGTCCTCTCCAAAGGCAGGTTTGCTGTGTCCCCACTATGCCTTGCACTTTCAGCTAATAACTGACACCTCAGAAAAAATTTCATTGTCTTCTGTGTTCTTACTTCAATTAATAGCATCTTTTTCCTCTCTGTACCTTCACCCCACAGTTCAATGGCCAAATGTTCCCACCCTGGCCCTTCACCTCCAGCCTGCTGACAACCTAGCAGAGAAAGCCAGTAGGTCAGATACTTCTCCAAATCCCACCTAAGATTTTCTATCTTACTGGGAGTCAAAATCTTACTTCTCTACCCTTATGGCTTATTATTCACTCAACTCCAACCATAGTGGCCTCCCAGGCATTTCCAGAATACTCCAAGTCTATCATCTTTGCAAGAGATCTGCTTCCTCAAGTCTGTGCTCAAATGACATCCTGATGGTTTTCCCAACCTAGTCTGCCTATGTCTACCCCTCACTAGAAGGTCAGCTCCTCAAGGATTAGAATGTGTGTCTGTTGCACAGTGTTACACCCCACTGGCTGGCACTCAGTATATGTTCAATGGAGAAATTACCCACTAGCTCATTTACTCACTAGAGCGCTCCCTGACGGCAAGACTAATGACCCTTATCATCCCAGCCCAGGGTCTGGGACACAGCTTGTACTCAAATTTCAAATTAAGATATTAATAAATGGTCAAAGGAATAAAAGGAAAAAGAAGAAAATAAGAAAGGGAGTTTAATTTACAAATGTCATAAACTCTGTCCTTCTTAAAAAAATGTTTTTGATATAGGCACACCTAATTTAGAAACGGGGCTTCTCTGATGGCTCAGACAGTAAAGCGTCTGCCTGCGATGCGGGAGACCTGGGTTCAATTCCTGGGTTGGGAAGATACCCTGGAGAAGAAAATGACAATCCACTCCAGCACTCTTGCCTGGAAAATCCCATGGACGGAGGAGCCTAACAGGCTACAGTCCATGGGGTCGCAAAGAGTCGGACACGACTGAGTGACTTCACTTTCACTTTCAATTTAGAAATAATGCCATCAAGTATTATCCTTTCTAAAGCAGTGACAAATTTCTTTATTTCATTAAGATTTTAGAACAGGTTCTGAGAATCAATCCCAAATGACTACCTCAACATACAAATATGTTTTCCCATTGCATGAATATGCTCCTCACCTCTATGTTGGTTTCTCACTGTAGTCATTTTAAGAATGGCAGTATCATTAGAACTACAAGCATCTTGTCATAATATAAACAATTTTAATATTCTTCTGCCATAAAATAAGACTTTAAATAAAGTTACTGAAATTTTTTTGATGGTTAAGTGTAATTCGTAACTGAAAAGAAATCCTTACTTTATGTAGTTGAAATCAGCCTTTAGGTTGAGAGAAGTACTACTGGTACTCTTTTTCAACTCATGGATAGCATTCTGCCACTCCTGTACAGCAGCCCAATCAGCAATTGAAATGTAGCACTCACATGCTTTATTTCCCAAATAATTTATAACCTCAGGAGAACAATCAGTTGGTTTGGACAGCACCATTTTTCTGGATTCACCTAAGTGAAAACATTTCATAAAATAAAGAGACAGCAAGAGAGATCCAAAGCAGTTATAAATATTTCAAAGAGCAGAGATATCTAAAAATGTATAGTAAGATCATGAGTACAAATTATTTGACCACAACTGTTTGTTTAAACTTGGAATGCTCACCATTCAAAGAATGCTTGGGGCTGGCACTATTACGCCCAGTATTAGCCAATGTGAGAACGGATTTGTCGAAGCTGGAGATGCAGCAATCGACACCTGTCATGGCACACAGGTGCTCCTGGTACTCCACAGAGGCCTTTTCAAACCTTCAACACAAGTTCACACAGTCTTATTTGTTAATTATTCACATATTTCATTTCTAAAAACACTGGAAAGAATGAGTTATTCAATAAATTGAGTGGAGACAATAAGTTGATTATTTCGTGTGGGCCTGAGCAGGCACAAAATTAGACTTCTTACTCACAAAAAAGTGAAAATAAATCCAAAGATCATTAAATATTTATGAAAAGAGAAGGTATAAACAGAAAATATCGGTAAGTATCTGATCTCAATGTATGCAGAGACTCAATAGAAAAATAAACACTAAAACACATGAAAGTTAACAGATCTAATGACACCATAATTTGAAACTTTTGGGCATCAAAACAAAAACAAAAAAAAACCCAAAATGACTATTAAAAACAAATTACTGATCAAGAAGATAGACAGCATCAATAATCCTGGTGTACAATAAAATCTCACAGATCAGTAACCAAAAAACCAAGAAGCCATAAAGACATCATCTATGTTTTCAATAATCACAAATGGTCAGTAACATACGGGGAAACCTCTACTATTAATTAGTAATAAAGAAATTTATACTAAAACAAGCATTTTCATTAATATGATGGCAGAGTTCTTGTTTCTCAGTGGCCCTCTATATACACAAAGGAGAAGGGAAAAGGTTATTTTTATTGTTAGGGATACAAGTTGGAACCATCTTTTACGTAGGGTAAATTAGAAATAGTATATATCATAAGCCTAATGGTCTGTAGCCTTTCTTCTATTAATAGTAAATCAACTTTCAGGAATGCATTCTAAGAAAACAATCACAAACATGAGCAAAGAATTAAGTGCCATGGTGCATTAAGATTAGTAAAAAGAAAACCCCAAATAATTTTGCTGTCCAACAATAAGGAATGTTAAATTAGGGTGCACTCAAAAACAAAAAAAAACTGTGTTGTTAAAAATCACACTGTAGAAAATTTAACAGGACAAAATATATTTTTTTTAAATACTGCTGAGTAGAAAAAGCAAAATCATGTGACCAGCAGAAACATTGCTATTTCTGAGAAAAGAGTATAGAAAACTGGATATAAAAGAAAAAGAAATAGAAAGGCATGTACAACAAAAGAGTTACCACTAAGAGATGGAATTATAAACCCTTCTTTTATTTTCCCTACATTTTCCATATTTGATAAAACTCACTTAAACATATACAGAGGAATCCAAGGCATGCAAAGAGTTTGCCTACAGGAATCGAGTTAGTTTAGAGCTAATGAGTGAGAACTCTGGCCATAAAGGGGAATTTGTATCAGATTCTGATATGAAAAGTTATCAATTAAGAATCAACATTAAATGTAATTAACATTTAATTAGAGTCAGCCAATAACACAAAAAAGCTTACTCCTATCACCCATTTCCTTCCAACTTACCTCCCTTCAGCCTGTTGGGCCACTGAATTAATCCAGAGAAGATTTTTTCCAACAACCGAAGATGACCAGACAGCAATTCCCTGTATAGCTTCAGGACAATGAAGTTCACACAACGCTTCTACCACCATCATGATAGTTACTTCCAATTCATTTCCCTGAAAGTGGCCATTCAAAAAAAATCAAAGACGTCAATACCTTCAAAATTCAAATCTCTACTAAATTTACAACTATTGATCACAATCTAAAGCCTATTTAAAGTCAAATATATTTAACAATTCCTTTTACAATGATGAAATTAGATTTTTAGAATTTCCTTAAATGTTATGTATACTGTAGATACGAGGGGGAGGGGGTGCTGATGGACTGTAATAAATAGCACTTGGGTGTTAATCTTTATAAAATTAAAAAAAAACTTTACCATTTCAGCTGTGGCATCTTTAGGAGTAATACAGGAAGTAAATACAAAGCAAAAATTTAAATAACCATGAATCAAAGAATGCCTAATTTTATGTTTTTGCATATTGCCTATTAACTAGTAAACATTTGCAATTTTTGGATTCTATTTATTTAGTAACCCCACCTACAAGTCAGCACTTTTCCCACATATTATAATTGTATCAATATTATATTTTTACATATATCATAAATCATACTTTCCTATATACTATATAATCATTACAAGGGATTATAAAAGTTTTCTTATATACATGAATTTCTTAGAAGTTCCAATCTTTAAGCGTAAGTAATGAATATTTTCACATATTCTAAGTAAAAAACATAGGCAACTTTGGAAGTTACTGCTTGTATAAAAATATTGAATGAAAAGCTTTAAAAATCAATGGAACCTTTAACTCATTTTATCCACAGACTGTGTGCTCAGTCGCATCTGACTCTTTGCAGCCCCATGGACTGGAGCCCGACTCCTCTGTCCATGGGATTTCCCAGGAAAGAATACTGGAGTGGGTTGCGATTTCCTACTCCAGGGGATCTTTCCAACCCAGGGATCAAACCCCAGTCTCTTGCATCTCCTGCACTGGCAGGCAGATTCTTTACCACCAGTACCACCTGGGAAGCGCCTATCCATAGATTAGATCATAGCAAAGGAATTATCCCCAAGTTTTTCTATTAACAGATTTAACTAACTCCACACACACCACTTTACCTGAGACGGATTTGTCTTCATTTCTGTAAGCAAATCGAAGCCATGTCTCACTGTCACAGCAGGCTGGCCTGCCAACAATCCAACCCTCATGATGGAGAGTCGGATTCGAGTCAGCCAGTCTTGACAAGTTTGGCGATTGGTATAGAAAAAAGTCCTAATGACCTTTAGAAGAGAAAGAAGAGCTCAGGACTGGTTCAAATTACAGGCAGAACTGTCTGAAATACACATAAAGCATATACACAGGTCTACTGTGATTTCAGCTCTGCCCACACTGCTAGGTTTGACCACAAAACTGCTGTAAATCAACATCCAGCCCACTGAAACCAACCTTGGGAGGCGACGTTAATGCATTGGCACATCCTTCATATGCATTATACATTAACTTCTCCAGGTTTTCCAGATACTGCAGAAGCAGCACAAGTCTAAGCTGGTTGCTACTGTGGCCTTCGTCATTGTCTGCAGTTGTCCACTGACTAACATCTTGATCAGGGTTTAATGTGTGAGCTGCAAGACTTCTAATAATACCTACAACCAAAGACAACATTCCACATTTAAAAGGAGTCTTCAAAGATTCTAGAAGTTATTGGAGATAATTTCACAAATTCACATTTAGCAAGTATCCTCTGCATATCCGTCACTTAAAAACAAAACTCCCAACAAGATCTTATCATTTTTAGAAGAAAAAAATGTCTTCTCCACACAAATCCCCTAAGTTTGTGAACAAACACATACGATACAATTATTTCAGTTCAGTTCAGTCACTCAGTCCTGTCCAACTCTTTGTGAACCCATGGACTGCAGCACACCAGGCCTCCCTGTCCATACCAACTCTCAGAGTTTACTCAAACTCATATCCATTAAGGCAGTGATGCCATCCAAGCATCTCATCCTCTGTCACCCACTTCTCCTCCCGCCTTCAATCTTTCCCAGCATCAGGGTCTTTTCAAATAAGTCAGTTCTTTGCATCAAGTAGTCAACATATTAGAGTTTCGGCTTCAACATTATTCTTTCCAAAGAATATTCGGGACTGATTTCCTTTAGGATAGACTGGTTGGATCTCCTTGCTGTCCAAGGAGCAAGCGTCTTTTAATTTCATGGCTGCAGTCACCATCTGCAGTGATTTTGGAGCCCCCCAAAATAAAGTCTGACACTGCTTCCACTGTTTCCCGATCCATTTGCCACGAAGTGATAGGACCGGATGCCATCATAGTTTTCTGAATGTTGAGCTTTAAGCCAACTTTTTCACTCTCCTCTTTCACTTTCGTCAACAGGCTCTTTAGTTCTTCTTCACTTTCTGCCATTACAGTGGTGTCATCTGCATATCTGAGGTTATTGATATTTTTCCTGGCAATCTTGATTCCAGCTTGTGCTTCATCCAGTCCAGCATTTCTCAGGATATACTCTGCATATAAGTTAAATAAGCAGGGGACAATATACAACAGCCTTGACGTACTCCTTTCCCGATTTGGAACCAGTCTGTTGTTCCATGTCCAGTCCTAACTGTTGCTTCTTGACCTGAATACAGATTTCTCAGGAGGCAGCGCAGGTGTTTCCATCTCTTGAAGAATTTTCCACTGTTTGTTTTGATCCACACAGTCAAAGGCTTTGGCGTAGTCAATGAAACAGAAGTATATGTTATTCTAGAACTCTCTTGCTTTTTCAGTGATCCAACGGACATTGGCAATTTGATCTCTGGTTCCTCTCCCTTTTCTAAATCCAGTTTGAACATCTAGAAGTTCACGGTTCACATACTGTTGAAGCCTGGCTTGCCGAATTTTGAACATCACTTTGCTAGCGTGAGATGAGTGCAATTGTGCGGTAGTTTGAGCATTCTCTGGCATTGCCTTTCTTTGGAACTGGAATAAAAACTGACCTTTTCCAGTCCTGTGGCCACTACTGAGTTTTCCAAATTTGCTAGCAACTTTGTGAACAAACACACACGACACAATTATTTAATAAAAGCTTATTCAAACAAACATATCTAGATTAACTGATAAAGTACTAAAGGAAAAAATTGTGTACTCTCAATGTTCTGTTTTAATGAAGATAAAAAAAATCCATTATTTCGTAATGCAAGCTTGAAAGTATTTATATTGCAAAGTCTGAAACAGTGCAGAGTCAATTACCTTCAATTGTTTGGAAAGTATCCTGAGCTCTGCCGAGTGGGGTCCTCAGCTTAGAAAGGACAGTGAACTGCGCTGCTTCCCAAATAGCCCACTGCCAGAGGACAGCATCTGTCTTTAGAAGATTGCGGGGAATCGTTGATTGGTCACGTTTATCCAGTCTCTGGCAGCTATAGAACAATCTTTCTAACCAATTGTCCTTCCTGGAAAAAGTAGTTTCATATTTAATGACAACTTCATTTGAAGAAAAAACAGACAGTAACAAAAAACAAACTGCAAGGGAAATGGGAATATGGGACTTTTCCCCTACTTCAAAAAGGCAAACCTATAAAACTGGGAAGCATTATATTCCCACCTCTCATTTTAAGGTCTTTCATGGCTGAAATAAGAGTAGGGTGTAGTGTAGACAGATTATTAGGGTAAAAAGCTCATGACAGTTTGGCCACCAGGATAAAATACTCACTGCAAGTCTCCAGAATGTCTGCACCCTCAGGCCCCTCCCCAAAGCACTGATGACTAGGACACATCAATTACATCAACCACATTTCACCTTTACTATCAATTGTAAAGCTCATTTTTATCTCTTCAGGTGCCATCTTCAAACCAATTCCTCCTACTATTGAAAACTTAGAACAACTCAATTGGAAAGAATATTACTTTCTATTCTGCCACCGCTGATGTATTTTCTCCTCTAAACTGGGCACAGGGTTAAGATATTCAAATATATTTAAAGTACTTTTCCCAGATGAAAGAGTCAAAGAAAGGTCTTACCCTATTCTATGAGAGTTTCCATACAAAATAAAACTAATAACATCAGAGAAATCTTGCGGGTGGAATGTGTTACTTGGTGCTTTACTCATGTGACTTCTTAAAGCTAAAGAAATTTCTTGAATTTCTGTGTGATTGTTATTGCTGTAGACAGAAAATAAAGTCACTGTCATACAAAATCCTTTAGTTAAAAGGTTACCTCCTGCTGTAAATGAAATACTTCCTTGTTAACTAAATCTGACAGTAAAAACGGATAAAATTAAGACATTAAAAATAAAGGTTACTACAATTTTGAAATTTAAAGTTCTTAAATCACCAAAATTAACCCAATTAAAAACTATACAAGAATGCAATTTAGTTTTACAAATAACTACTGAGAAACACATTTTGGCACTTTAAGTATTATTCTGTAGCAATCATCATAAGCTTTATAAAAATTACAAATTTTTGTTATTTTCTTCTAGACCTGAAAGATTTGATCCTTTGCCATCCCTTCAAACATTGAGAAGTACCACAAAAGATGTGATACTGATTCACCAAGAGACAATTTGTCTTTTGCTAAACAAAACTGTGGGATGTCTTTGTATTGATACAATTGTTATACCTCAAGACAACATCTAAAGGGATTGACTTCAATAGCTTTCCAAATGCTTGTCGAATACGAGTTCCACTATGGACTAGCTGAACACGGCAAACATCAACACACCTACAAAAAAAATGAAATAGATAATACAAGTGTGGCAATATTTCTAAGTTATTAGGGCCAGGGTCAAAAGAGTGGATCTAATTTAATCCATACCTCTGTAAAAGATCATCTGGTAAGGAAGAGGACAGTGCATGTAGACTGCTGCATGCTTGCAGACAGATACTCACATCTTCAACAAGAGCTGTTAAAAATTTAAAGACACTTTCACCTTGCCAGAAGAAATTATATGCCAGTACCTCATAAATATCTGAACACATTCACTTCAATAAACAGTGAGTGACTACCATGGATGAGGGGTTGTTCCTGCCCGGAACCCTCTCTCACTGGCAGTAGTAACATTTGGGAAAATGATAACACTCAACAAAAATCTACTTAGGGTGACTAGTCTTCACCCAAACCTTTCTCTGAAGGAAATTTTAAAAGTACATGGAATGTATAAACAATCACATAAGCTTAAAAATTGTTAACAATCACTTTAAAACAACTTTTTTTCACATATTAACACTGGCAAAAAAATTAAGACAGATTACACCTTTGTCATTAAAATGGGGATGAGACATTTCCGCTCATGAAAGGCACTCAAGTGACTATCTTTCTCTCATTATCAAAGATCTCTTTTAAGCACTGATTAACAAAAATTAAATAATCACAGAATCTTACTGTTGGCTAAAAGGCCTTTGCAAAATTTATGGAAAGATGGAAGAGAGAATAAAGGTGCATATGTTTCAGACTTCTTCATTAAAACAGCCACTTCCAAAGCCCAGGTCATTAACAGTTTCCTGAAACATAAAATACACAGTTGATTTCACATTAATAAAAACTAAAAACAGAAAAACAACTTGGAAAGTCTATTCTTTTTACATTAATTATTTTGGTTTTTTTTTAATACTTCGAGAAATAAGAAACAAATATTAAAACTACAGAAATTCCTCTGACAAAACTGTCTTTTAAGAAAATCTCCCCAAACTAGCATAAATTATAGCAAAAAAATTCTAAAATCTCTATAAATACATTCATCTATAAAATATTGTAGGAAGGAAAAGTTTCATGTAATTGTTTCAGGAAACAAGAAATGCTAGACTAAATAATGAAACAAAATTTAAAGTGTTTCGTAATGAAGAAGCTGCTGCTCTATCCCAAATGATAGTCTTCATTTCTTTTTCTCAAATCAACCAAAAGCTAGAAACATTATAAAATGTTAATTACCTTGTGTCCTGGTTAAGATTATCTTTCTTAAGCAATATTCCCAGGAGATTTAAGATAATTGAGAAATGTTTTTTTGTAGCTGTAGTTACAGTACTAATAACGGCACCATCAAACAAGGACGGGGATGAGGAACTAAGACTACTAGATATAAAGTGGTCATGCCTAGAAGACAAAATTTGGATCACCTTGTCATCTCTCATTAAAAAAAAAAAAAGCAACTCCAAAGTTAAATCAACACATTTTTTTCACATTGTATACTCTAAAGAGTCCATCTTCCCTTTAAAAAACAAACATTCTTTTTTTTTTTAAACAGACAATTCTTAAGAAGTATATATAAATACATTACCTGGTACAATGAGAATACAATGTGTAGAGCACTGCATACTGAATGGCAGGGAAATGAACAGCCAGGTCGCCATGCACAATCATCAGATTCTTACTCAGAAGTGCAAACACAGTTGGAGACAGGGCCCACATCTGATGATGTACCAAAGAAAGTAAATGTTTGGCTCCTTCAGGACATACATGACCATACAAAATGTTTATTTCAAAATATGTCTGCACATTTTTAAAAATTAAAATAACAGATTTAAATTTGGAAATAAGCTAGTACACTAAACCTGGGATCAGCAAATACTTCTTGAAAAGATAAGAGAGTAAATACCTCAGCCTCTGCAGGTTATGTGACACCTCTGTTACAATGTCCAACTCCTCAACTTTGCCACTGCAGTGAGAAAAGTTACAGACAAAAAATAGGAATCAAAGTGGCTATGTTCCAATAAAAAGTCTTTACAAAAAGAGGTGATGTTTGGTGATGGTTGCACAATTCTGTGAACATACTAAAAATCACTGAATTGTACACTTTAAATGGGTATTGTATAGTATGTGAATTATATCTCAATAATTAAAAGAAACAAAAAAGAAAGAAAAAAAAAAAGCAGTGGGCAGCTAGATTTGGTCCATGAACCGTAATTTGCTGATCCCTGGTCTAAACAAAAGCCCCTGCACTCTTCAGTGTAGTAGATCATGTTACCTCAGTTTTCCATATACCATAAATGGCAAGTTGCCCTCTCCAGTGGGAAAAAAGGGCAAATCCTGCCACTCTAAGCCTTTACCATTCTTCCCTTTCTTTCCATTGCTAAGATACTCCTTTCACCTAACCACTCTGTCCCCACTTCCTCTCACTTTCAGAGTGTAGAATATAAACCTCAAATCTGAACACAATGTGAATTTCTCAACAATCAAATTTTAGAATGCGAAAGAGGAGTCAGCTGCAGCCCAGCAGTGAGGGAAAGAGCAGTCACTGCAGAGGACACAGGCCACCTGATCTAATAGGGACAGCATGCAAATACAAATATCAAATCTTGAGTTTTCCCTCCCTTCTCTCTTAGAAACACTAACCCCTGAATTATATTCCATTACTTTTCATTGTAAACAACGCTTTTCAATTCTGCTAAGTACCACAGGAGGGAGAAATATACCCTGAGAGCTCAGTTGGTAAAGAATCCACCTGCAATGCAGGAGACCCTGGTTCAATTTCTGGGTTGGGAATATCCGCTGGAGAAGGGATAGGCTACCCACTCCAGTATTCTTGGTCTTCCCTTGTGGCTCAGCTGGTAAAGAATCCACCTGCAATGCAGGAGACCTGGGTTCGATCCCTGGGTTGGGAAAATCCCCTGAAGAAGGGAAAGGCTACCCACCCCAGTGTTCTGGCCTGGAGAATTCTATGGACTGTATAGTCCGTGGGGTTGCAAAGAGTCGGACACCACTGAGTGACACTTCACTCACGCACAGCAATTATTATAAATCAAAAGCAGTCACTTCAGATTTCTTAAAAGGAATAAAATCTTTCTTCTTCTTCCAAAATAATATGCGAATGTTCCCAAAGAAAAGTGGGTAGTCAAAAACTAAGGGACACATGGAAGCACTAACTCTAGTGGGAAAAGGAGAAGCATACCAGGGGTAGAAAGGGTTGCATTTTAGAACTACACAATCTTGTCCTGTGGAAAATGCTGACAAGTTTACTAAAAGCATGCTAGAGTAAATGGGAGAGAGCATTAAAATACAATTTCAGAAAATAAAAAGGATATAAAAAACTTATCAAGGAAGGCAAGAGCTAAACAAAATAGCATGAAAATATTCCTGTCAATTTTAATTATCCAATCATGCCCAAAATATGGCCGTTTGTTCTGTCTGATGTTGTAGACACACCGCCTTGATAGTTAATGAAACATGTTAACATGCAATGAGGAGAGGCTCAAATGTGGATAAAACAAAGCCATTACAAGTAAATACTCACCCCAATTAGTGAGTTTTTGGCATTTCCAATTGTAGTCAGAGCACTAAGGTCAAATATAACTACAAATTTTGCATTGTCTACATTGAAAACATGATTCTTAAAAGCCTCATGTTTTATTTCCGAACAGGCATCAGGAAGTTGTAGACTATGTAGCAGACTGTTTAGGGCACAAGTCATTTCTCCCAAAATTAATTTATAAGCAGTCTCTAAAACAGGAATATTCTTCAGACTGAGCACTGCTTGATAAACAGCATGGGCTACAGCAACAACCTTAAAAAGAGAATTCAGGAAAGTAATAATTAAATGGAGAGTATATTACTATCTGCAAAATGATGATACAAATCAGTTTAAGATTGATAAATTCACTGTCTAAAACACCAAAGACTTTAATTTTTCAAAAAGAAATTTAGGAAACCTACACAGTATCAGTAAGCTATTTAAAAATCTATAAAGCTTTATTATCAAAAAAGTATTCTCTAAAAATGACAATGTGAAATTCCTTAAAAGGCCTTCTGTTTTTTAAGCCAGTATCAGAACAAATACAAGCAGCAATTTATAGAGACAGGTTTTCCTACATCTACTTGAAAAGTCTATATTGGCTTTGACTGGGAGTCAGTTAGGAAGCTAACAATAAACTTTTGTTTATGACATATACATGAAATTTTAATGAAACAAATTTAATGGAAACAAATGATGGAAATCTGAGAAAACTATCATTCATCAAGGTATATACAATATGAAAGTCAACAAATATTAAGTGATTACAATTTATAATATTCTAAATCAAATATTTATCATTTTAATTTCATTTATGTACCTACTAAGTAATGAACATGAGTCAAACTTCTCAATGATCTAAGTTAGCAAAAGCCTGATCAGTAAATCACTTACCTCTTTTTCTTTATGATAACGCAAAAACAGTAGTTTAGATGATGGTATAAACAGTTTTTCTACAAATGATGATGGCAGTTTTGTATTTATCTGTTCAACAATCTAAAAGAATAAAGTAAGAAATGAGCTATCAATTCACAAAAGAACACAGAGGAACCTTAAATACATACTTCTAAGGGAGAAAAACCAATATGAAAAGGCTACATATTATATAATTCTGACACTCTGGAAAAGGCAAAACTAAGGAGACAGTAAAAGGATCAGCGGTTGCCAGGTAGTAAAGGGGAGAAAATAGGTGGAACAGGAGGGATTTTCAGGGCAGTAAAACCCTCTGTATGATACTACAATAGTGAACACATGGCATTACACATTTGTCAAAAACCACAGAATGGACAATACAGAGACTGAACTCTATGGACTTTAGTTATCATAAGGTGTCAGTCTGGCTCATCAGTTGTAATAAAAGTACCACACCAAAAGAAGGTATTAATAATAACAAGAGGGAACTATTGGGGAAAGAGGCTGTAGGAGAACTCTGTACATTCTGCTTTTCTGTTAACCTAAAAACTCCTCTGAAAAGTAATCTATGAAAGAAAAAAGTAATATATCTAAGCTATATTTTTAGTCCTTAACATTGTGACATTAAATGTTTAGCTATCTAAATAGGATACATGTATTTACACTTAAGGATAAATTTTTACATTGGCAAAGGAAGTACAACTATGGCAGCAATGTTCAGCAGAATGTCATCTAGAATTTGTTCTGAAATAATCCAGTTGGGGATGGAGGTACGGCAAGGAGGAGGCAGAGAGTAGGAGGCCTAGATGAAACCAGATGGGCCATGTGTTTCTAATTACAGAAACCGAGTATTAAGTATGCAGAGATTCATTATACTATTCTACTTTTTTAAAATATGCTTCAAAATTCCATAATAAAAGGTGAAGAAAGGGGGAATATTTCTGATTAAGAAAAGAAAAACTATCAAAGAAGCTTTCCCATGTTTCAGAAACAAAACATAACCGGGTCTTTCAAAATAAGTATCAAGTACCTCCTCTACACAAAATTTATCAGGAGTGCTAAATAAGTCTCATGTGAAGCATGCTATTTCATCAAAAACAAGAAAAAAGAGTGAAGCTACACTAAGATAAGATCTCAAACACTAAAAGTAAACAGATACAAGAGCAAAAGCAAACTAGATTTTAAAAGACTAATACAAAAAAATTTTTAAAAGCCCCACAGGCAAACAAGGGCTTAATTTCTTCCACATCAATTTACACTTAACAACCTGAATAAACATATTAAAAAGCAACAAAAAAGAATTCACATACCAATGTGAGTAAATTCAAGACTGAGATGATATAATCTGTACCACAAGTCTGGCAATTCTCCAGTTGATCTAATCCATATGTAATAACCATGTCACAATGTATAGTCATGCTAGGATCCAAGCTGCCGAGCAAAACACCAACACACTCATTAGCAGCTGTCAACACAGCCTCAGAAAAAAACACTTGGTTTGCAGCCGTCACACATCTCATTACTCTGTACAGAACCTGCAAATGGGGAAAACAAGCAGCTTTTTAAAAACATTCATACTCTTCCACAGAGCAAGAAAATATTTTCTTTCTAATGCAGTTTCAATGGAAAATTAACTGCCTGCCTTGTCACTAGTCTCAATATTCCAGTTCTCAATGGTTGAATAATAATAAGGCTATCTCTGGTACAATACACAGAAAGGATCTTGCCTAAGTACCTAAAGTACTACTGTGACAGGAAATGGAATTTGCCATCCTCTATTTCCCTTATACCCAATTCCTAACCCCCAACCAAAGTCACTAAATAGCTGACGTTCAAAACCTTTTTAATAATCATAAAACAAACCAGAACCTAGTAACAGTATTAAGAACATGGGAATAACCTACCATGAGAATAACTTTCCATAATCTAGCACTTGGACTTTTTTATAAAACTAAATATACAAGATAGTTTAGCTTATGCAAGTTCATGTATTGGCGGCCTCTTTGTAAAGATATTCTCATTCATAACATATAATACCTATGTAAGTATGAAAATCATATCATTTCCAAACCAAAAACTCCACCAAACTATAGTAGTCAATATTAATGTACTAAATTTCTAATAAAAATAACAGGATAAAAGATACAGAGAAAGTTGATACAGAATAATATTTCTCAAATTTTTCTGTAATATTCAACAACTACTACATACAGGGGTTTTTTTTTAAACCAACAATAGGTTTAAAAGGCCTCAAACACCATTTTTGGCAAAGACCTAAAAGACTCTCATTAAAGAGTACATTAATATAGAACTACCCTGGAAAATGATATGTGCTTGTCCTTTGTTTTATATCTGAGTTAACTGCTTTTATTTCAACACTGACAAAGTCATCAACCACCTTCCTTTTAGACAATTAAAAAAAAATTAAACTACTTCGCTCAGTTTTAAAATATTAACATGCTGGTTGTAATTATCTTCAGGAGCTGACATGTCTGCTCAAATGCACAATTAACTTACTAAGAATTAAATATGTAATTAATGTCCTATTTTACCTAGCAATGTGTTCAACAAAAGTAAATGCTAATAAAAGCCAGAAATTTATACTAACAGTAAAGTTTTAATCATTTAGGTTAGATCTTTTATGACTTTATCACACAAGTTTCTCCCTTCTTGTTCAAGCAGAGTACAATGATAGGGGTTCACTTCTCACATCCATTACACTGAACCACTCACTGGACTGTAACACAATGCAGCTGATGTCTGGGGCTGAAATGTAGCAATCTAGCTACCTTTTTTAATTGGTCTCAGGCTACTACATATTTTAGATTCTATGTCTTTATATCCTTTGATGTCAAGCTATCAAACTGTTTCATCCTGTTAGGCTTAGCGAAAATTACTTTTCAAAGCCTTATTTACAAGTGAGAAGTATGTTGAAAAACTTCTTAGTATGTTGAAAAACTAAAAGGAGTCAATAATTTTAAATCAAAACTTTAAATTATTAAAAAACTACAGAATGTTTTTAAAGTTATATGTGAAAAACAAGAATAAATGGGTCGACCTACAGAGAATCTCCTAAAAGTTCACAACATTTAAAAATACACAGTGGACCTTCCATCATGGGGTAAGGGGGAATGAAATATATAATTCCCTACCTTTCTGGCTATTTAAGAAAGTAGTCAGACACACAGATACACGCTAAACAAATGAGAGATTAATAACATTTCACTAGGTAAAGAGAACCACTTAAAATAAAAAGCAATTATTATTGAATGATACTTAAGACTACTAAAACTTACATCTGTTACATATGCCTCAGTAATTGGAGGACCTCGAATTGGGCTGAAACGTTCCCCAATGCTCCTCACCACAGTACTGAACACCCGGAGAAGTGCTGCCAGCTTTGGTAAGGACACTGATGGAGGAGGAACGTCTTCATCCACTGACTCCCCAGAGGCTACATGGCTGAGGTCCTGGATGTGAATTCACAGCATTCTTATTTAAGGACATTGTTTTTAAAAACAAACAAAAAGCAACTCCTAATTTTTAAGGATTTTTTTAAATTTTATAACAGATCTTTACAAATGAAGAGGAATTTTGGCCTATAAGAGAAAAGGAAACATGAATCTAAATATATAAGTAGACTTTACTTCTCCAATTATTTAAAAAGCAAATATTAACCTCAATAGATTCTTTGAGGAACTCCAACAGTAAGAGAGCCAATATCATGCACATGAAGAGGGAAGGGGGACGGGGGAGGTTAGAGGAGGCTGGTTCAAAAAATTGTAAGAACTTGTAATACCTAATCTACAGATTTAAAAGTCAGTTGAGGAAATCAGATATACTCAAAGGAAAAGATTAGCAAAAAATGGAGTATTAGAACCATTATACCCACATATAATTAAGCACCAAAATAACTGAAGGAAACTAGATCTCTAGGGATAGCAAAGGGAAGTCTACAAAAGAGAATGGGTGGCTTATGAGAAGCAGATCAGCTTTAAAGCTGTGCTAGGAAGCAAGACATCCTAGCTGTGGGGGTAAAGAAACATATGGAAGCAAAATATTCTCTCATTCTCTGAAAGGGAGAAAATATATTGGTACAGTTGCAAGTAGTGAATTAACCGTTTGCCAGAAAGAGCAAAGGTATCAAGAAAAGATGAAGTTAAATCTTTATGGAAGCCTTGACCACCAAATAAGAATCGTGGTAATTACCAACTGAGCAGGAAAGAAACACTAAGAGACAAATTCAAATACGGCAGGTTTAAATCATGACAGTGGCCAGGAAATCCAAGAACCAGTAATGGACACTTGACTTAAAAGTGTCACACTCGAAAGGTGACTGAAACCAAGCCTTGTTCTCTGAAGCACAAGCCAAGATTGCCAATACAAGTAAGAGGAAAGCCTTTTTCGTCATCAATTCACAATATCAATTCACCTTTTTCATAACAAAAAATAAAAGTAAACTACAACTGAAGAAAATGTTTTTGGAAAATTACCAACCACGAAAATTATTTCAAGCTTTGGGAAATTAGGCCTGCAATCTTTCCAGTAATTCTGCTGGCAACCTAAAAGCATCTGAAGCAATGGTCTCATAACTTTTGCTTAAATGTCAGGTGATCAGAATTATTTTAAAATAAATGTAGCACTGCTTTAGATTTTTGTTTTTGCTTTTTGTCTTAAATGAAATTTTAGGAAATAACTTAGTTTTTATATACTCACCTCAGCATATGCCTCCATGTCCTCTAGAAACTGACCAAGAAGAGTGGTAGAAAATGCAAGGTCAGCTACCCAGAATGGCTCCAAACTCTGCAACCACCCTAGGAAGCACATAAGAAATTTTGAAAGAGTAGGAAAAAAAAATCTAGGTCCAAATTAAAAAATATTTAATAAGACACTTTTAAAAGGCTTTCAAGTTGCTCACTCTTGAAACAAGCCCTGTATCATAAAATTAGTACTATAAACTGATTTTTTTTTTTTTTGCTGTGCCGCATGGCTTGTGGGATCTCAGTTCCCATATCAAGGATCAAACCACTCTCCCATCCCTCTTTGCCCCGTGGAAGTGCAGAGTTCTAACCACTGGACCACCAGGGAAATTCCCATGAACTATTAAATATACTAATGATTAACAGCTACCTCTTTTAATGCTGCAGAAATAGAAATGCTACAGAAATTAAAATCTAATCGGTCCTTACACACATGGCTGAGACTATACTGCCCCAATCTAAGACCACACTGGTTTTCTCCTCCAGGGCCACACCTGGCCACTGAAAATGTACCTCCATCTCCGGGGGAGAAATGGGACCACTCGCCAGTGGAACTGAGAGAACTATTCTTACCTGTGTATCTTAACTTCAGAACTTTATTGTACCAAACAAGCTATGAAAAACTACAGCACCTGGAACAAGTTCAAGTGAGTCCTACTAGTCATTCATTTAACTTGAAAAAAAAGGTGGCTTTTTCCCACAATTTATGACAATCATCCAAATTAATCCATTTGTTTGACTGTTTAATCACTAGAAAAACAAAAAAAACCATAAATATCCAGGCTGTTCCTTCCACTCTACCCTTCAGAGTACTGCCACTATGGTATCTCTTGCAACCAACACATGCAACAAATGACTTGAGAGAAGTCATAGGTACAACACTACAATCTGCATTTACTCTCCCTACTTACTACAAAAGTACACATTTTTCCTTTGAAAAGATGTAGCTAACAAGTAATCTTCACCAAAATATTCTCTGAAGTAATTATTTTTCTTCTATTATCAAAAAAACTAGTATTAACAACTGGTCTTTGAGGAACCAACACTCCTTCCCACAATATTTAAATAACTGGTATATCCTGAGTGACTCACCAGACACCTGTTGTGTAAGTGAAGGTTTCTGAGTATGATCTATATGCCATCCAACTAATATATCAACTGTATCCTGGATGGAGACAAAGAAAAGGGGACTAATCATTTTAAGGTCTTACTGCTATTCCACCTGTGTGGACCATATAAGAGTAAGAGATTCTAGAACATCTTATATCCTACCTACTTGACATCATATTAACTTAAGAGGGGGGTGGGAGGGACATGGCAGGAGAATAATGGACCTTTGTTTGTGACATTGATGAAATATTTAAGTATCTTAAGCCACTAGTGTTGGCAAGTACAGATGGTATTTTTTATAAAACTGCATTACTGTATCATTCAATCCTGGCCCTTAAAACTGATTATACTCGAAGGAGCAGAAACTTTGTTTTCTATCTAATTTCTCAAGTCCTCATATATGCAGCCAATCCCTCAACCTATCATATGAAAAGAGGGGGTCAGGGAACTCACCCTAAAATTGGTGCTGAAAATATGAGGGTAACATCGAGCTACCAAAAGAATGCACTTAACACATTTGCAAAGTAATTCTGGTGTATCCACATTTTCAAGAATGGACTGCAGGCTGGTCATTACAAGCTGAAAAATAAAAGTTACAACCACGAACATTTAATAAAATAGGGAGAAAACAAGCAAATTAGGTTCATTATTTAATAGTGACATAGCAAAAACTGACTATGACATCAGAGGAAATAAACTCTGTAGTTTTAGTTTCCAAAATATTCAAAAACATTTCAATCCACTAAGATATTAAAGGCTGAAAAAAAATACTGTTTTTCCCTTCTTTAACATCTGTTAACATATTTCTAAGTAACATGTTTACTCTGTTACTAAGTGCTTTCTTCAATGTTATGGGTGTGATTAAAATTTCAAGAACAAAAACTAAGATGTATGATTTAAAAATTCAAAAGATAGAGCAAAAATGTTGTATAGTTTATACTTTAAGATATAAACAGTTGCTTCAAACTGGAATGATTTAGAGAAGATCAGCATGGCTCCAACACAAGAATGACATATCATGTTACCACTATACATGTGTACATATATATTAAATAAACACATGGCATACAACTTATAGAATATTTTACAGCTGAATTTTTTGTTAAAACCCATTCTTTCCCCAAAACGAAGGCTCTTCTCTACAAAAGAATTATATTATAAATATAGAAAAAATGCTAGAATGAGAAAACCACGATTTTTCAACAGCTAGTACTATAATCTATACAATGCACAGCATATGAATGAATGCTAAAATCGAGTTAAGTATTATGAAAAACAGGATATTCAGAAGGTCTCATGGCATTATGTACAGATTACTGACTAATTACAAAGGGAGAAAAACAAGCCTTCACAAAGAAAAACTCTGGTTGGTCTTCACCTTAACTAAGCAATGAAACTCTTCATCTAAGAGGTATGTAAACCTCAAGTTATGTACCTGCTAGCGTGACACAAAGCTAAGTATGAACCCATGAAGTATTCATGACCAAGCTGTGTGAACTGAATCTAACCAGAAAGGAATAATCAGACAAGCCCAAGAGGTAAAACATTCTCTACGAAAGAAGGGGGACAAAAAAAGTGCAGCAAATTGTTACGCTTAAAGAAAGATTAAAAGAGGCACACCACCATCTTCAAGAGATTAAAGATTCATCAAAAACATGAATCTTGACGGAATCTTGGGTAAGACAAAAGACATCTCAGTGGCAATAGCAAGATTTGAACATGGATTTTATCATGCAACAGAACTAATTTTCTTAGGTATGATTATAATATTGTTGTTATATAGAAGATTAGCCTTAATCTCTGGAGATGTATATGTATGCTCAAGTATCACAGGGTAAACCATCATGATGTAATTTATTTTCAAATGCTTCAACAAAAAAATCATGTCTGTGTGTGCATGTGTATAAAAACAACTGGAGCAAAATATTAATAAGTGACAAACCTAGGTAAAAGATATATAGGTGTTTACTGTACTAACCAATCTGTTTTCCTGTGGATTTAAATTTTTTCAAAATAAATAACTGGGGAAACATCCACTATATAAACTGTATGCAGAATAAGTCAAATTTGGTGTTATGCTCGTTAGTTACAAATAATTTTCTAAATCTTTCCCCAAATTCTTTTCATAACCTCTACAATTACAGGAAAATAAAAATTTTAAGACAGAATAGATTTCTCACATTTGTTTTTTTTACTAATTGGCCAAAATAAAACATAAGATCAACTTTTTAGGAAAAGGAAAAATAAAGACATCAAATATTACAAAACCATCAAATTCTAAATTTTTAAACAACAAACATTTAATTACTTATAACTTGGCTCAAAATTAAATTGGGAATCATCTTTTAATAATTCAGACACACAATTATTTTATATAACTTGGAATAATAATTTTTAACATATTATCAAACCTTAAAAAAAAACCCAAAGTAAGTTGTGATGTTTAATTTTTATCTCCCTCAAAAAATGTGAAGCCCCCTTTGACCTGGCTTTCCTCATGCAGCTCCAGTGTCTAAATCTGTAAATGATTCTAGTACTAGGCAAATTCAAAAGAAAGCTTCTAAAAAGTGAAGACATAAAATTTTAAGTAACTTATTTTAAATCTACCTATAAAGTGTATTCTTTATATTCTTTACTCAAATTCAGAAAGAGGAATTTTATTTACATTACATGTACTATCAGTAGATAACCCCTACCCTAAGATTCCTTTCTTTAAGCACTCCACCAAAGATGTGTTAAAGACACCATTCTTCCCAAGCACATCATCACTCCCCCATCCTCCATAGTCTTACCTGCATTACAGATGAAAAGGCTTTCTTTTCTCCTACAGTCTCTAGCGCTTTGTAGGTGGCACATAAGTAGAGGAGTTTAACTTCATCTTTTGCAGATGAGCTAAATTTGCTAAAAATCCACTTGAAGATCTTCTCAGCCTCATAGCTCAGAGATGCACAAAGAAGGCCAAGACAACAAGCTCCCTCCTGTCTCAACTCCTGAAGCAATTTGCTACTGTGTTTATTTTAATGCAAACAGAACAAAACAAACAAAATACACAAGAGGCTTAAGCTTTCAAAGATGACAAGAATAACATATCTTACAATAGAATGTGTTATATGATTTAATTTTTATTCAGACTACACAAAAGGTTTAAGTTTTATCCATTCTAAGTATTCTATCTTCTCTCTCATAGTACATTTGTTAAAACTTTAACTTTTATTTTAGAATCGATTATTTACAAATAATTTTTAAAAAAAGGTTTAAATATACTAAAATTCAGACTTCAAATTCCATCTCAAACTATATTAACTGATTCATAGAAAAACGCAGCAACAAATGATCAGACAAAGTGAAGTCACTCAGTCGTGTCCGACTCTTTGCGACCCTGTGGACTGTAGCTTGCCAGGCTCCTCTGTCCATGGGATTTTCCAGGCAAGAATACTGGAGTGGGTTGCACTTTCCTTCTCCAGGGGGTCTTCCCAATCCAGGGATCAGATAAAACTACTATACAAATAATTATATACCTTGTAATATTCAGTATCTGAGGACTATTAAATAGGGAACAGTAATAGTTGAATATAATAAACTTAGAAGATTAACACTGATTTAAGTATTATATTAATGAGTATACAAAGTAAAACCATCCAAAAGCAGTCAGATTGATGACGTACTGAGATGAGTTTTGGATGCTTTCCAACACTGCAAGTCTTTGGGAATCACCATATGAAGAAATGACTGCACACCTCTGGGGAACCCCAGCAGCCCTGGAGACTGGATGGCTTGAATCCACTGTTGCCCAAAGGACACACCCTTTCACCTCTACTCTCTAAGCAGTTTCAAAATGCTCTAGTTTACAAAAGTTAACTGGATGCATTCACGCTAACATTCAGAGTTTATGTCATTGTACAAGTCAGTGCTCAATTATTTAGTCATGTTGACAAGTTAAAATAAAGAATGGCTCTCCCTTTCAAGTGGGTTCCATTTGTGTGCGTGTGTGTGCTCATTTGCCTAAGTCCTGTCTCACTCTGCACCCCCACAGACTGTAACCTACCTGGATTCTATTTCAGTGATAATTAAGGTTTAAATACTTAACACAAAAAAAGATGGCAAGAGAACCCAGTGAAACATTAAATATGTTATAAATGAAGTCAATAAGCTTATCTTCCTGTATACTTTTTAAATTTCTCTTAATTTCTTACCTTTCATTAAGCACATCATGTACAGCAGCCAAGATATTATCCAACTGCTTAACTAGCACCTTAAAAAAAAATTAATAAACACTTCACATTTCTATACTTTTAAGAATAACATTATGTACTTTTTCTTACTTCTGGTTCCCTCCAAATTGTAACTGGACTACACACCTTACTTTTCTTATTATTCCCAAGTCCCAGTTATATCAGGAGGGTCATAAGTTTCCGTTCAGATTCTGAAAGAAATTTACCCATACGAAGTATACAGCCATGATCATCAATGGGGGAAAAAACCAACAACTCTTTTATTTACTCTGAAATGCATTTTCAAAAAGGTAAACTGATGGACAGAAGAGGAGGTAGAGACATATATGATAAAGTCATAAAGTGTTAAAGTGCTAATGACAGAATTTAGATGCTACGATACTCACTGTAAAATTCTTTCAATTTACTGTGTATATGAAATTTTTCATAATAAAATCATGCAGGGGGGCCTGGAAGAAACCTGATTTGAGCCAAATGTCATTTGACTCACTACAGCATTTTCATTAACTGTCTCCTGTTGTGTATCATGTTCTTAACAGTAGGAGACTTAGTTGTATGGCAAAGAAATTTGTAACTGCTCCTATACTTTATTCTTTTTTTCTGGCCAGGCCAACTAGCTTGCAGAATCTCAGTTCCCTAACCAGGGACTAAACTCAGGTCAAGGCAATGAAAGCCCAGAATACTAACCATTAGGCCACCAGGGAACTCCCTCCTGTACTTTAAAGAGTTTTTCCATTTATTTATCCCTGGCCAAACTTACCCATGAGCAAATTATGTACCTCCTACTCCAATTTAACTTATGAAAACAGAGAGATATTCTGTCCCAGAACACAGAATAAAAAAGTTCCAAGGACAACAGAATAAATATGTAAAAGGTCAAAACTACTTTATCACAGAAGGAACCAACACGGATCCAACATTTGTGGCTAAATTACACATTAGGGGCATTAAGTTCAAGATGATCATAATATAGGCCAAATAATCTGGAATTCCCTATTATTTTTCCTTAGAAGCAAACCTTTTCCCTTCTTAAACTACTTCAGATAACGTTATCTAGTGTACTAAGGATATGCAAAACTGATCAATATTTCCAAACATACTATACTGACCAGCTTATTTTCTGGTTGCTGAATAAATTCTTTCAACTGCTTTACAGTAGCCAGTCTTCGGTCTCTGTCATCTTCCCGGGTGATCCTCCGAAGAAGATTCGACAGTCGAGACTCATCAGAATAAGACATCGATCGCTCTGTGAACATAAACACTGAGGATGAATCAGCACAGAAACTTAAGAGCCCAAATATTTTAAAGTATATTAACAATCACAGTCCACCAGACAATTAAAGCTCAATAAACATAAGCCTTATAACACTTTTTTTTTTAACTACTTATTTTTAGCTGTGCTAGGTCTTTGTTGCCACAGGGGCTTTTTCTCTAGCTTCAGAGAACAGAGGCGACTCTTGAGCTGTGTGTGTGGGCCTCTCATTACAGTGGCCTCTCGGTGTGGAGCCTGGGCTTTAGGGGCACAAGTTTCAGTCGCTGTGGCATGTGGGCTCCACATGGGCTCAGCACTTGTGGCTCCCAGGCTCTGGAGCACAGGCTCAGCAGCTGTGGTGCAAGGGCTTAGTTGCTCCGCAGCACGTGGAATCTTACCAGACCAAGGATCAAATACATGTCTCCTGCACTAGCAGGTGGATTCTTCACCACTGAGCCACCAGGGAAGCCCAGCCGTAACACTTCTGTTCATCACTGTACACCCAGCCCCAGCAGACTATAAGGCAACAGGAGACCCCCCCAAAAAGATAAACCTACACAGATACCTCAATCCAGAGAACCAACCGACAGAGAAAAAAGAAAGGCTTAGAAATTATTCTCTTCAGATCTGTTCCAAACTGTTTTCAAAATCCAGGTAAAGAGCACAGGTAAGAAACTTCAACAGGTTTAGAGATAAAGTCACTATTAGCCAGAAAGAGATTACATGCTTCTCTTTCTCACCTAGGTCTCACACTGGAAGGGAGCCTCTTGTTACATCATCAGTTTCCTAGGACAAAGTTTTGGTGAACTGCAATCACACATTCAGTTCAACAATGTCTAATTACCACCTACCTTGTGAAAGGCATGCTGCCACAAGCGAAGTGGCAAATCAAAACTTTTCTTCCCTTTTTTAATGATAAGAACAAGCAGGAATGCTCAAACAATGTTGAATACTACTAACCAAGATGGCTTTAAATAAAGTGTTAAATTTTTCTTTATATTTTCAACTGTGCAATTCACCATAACTAATGAATGTACATTAACACAAACCACATTAAACAGTCTGACAGTTCCACTTCTAAGGAATGAAAGGAAAAGTGATAATAAAAGAAATTATAACATCTGAGAGAAGGAAGAAGGTTTTTTAAAAAGCCTAAGCCTATAGAGTCAGCAAGGATGACTACTAAAATGTCTTCAGGTTACTAGTCAAGAAATCTAGGCTGTATTTACAATGCTGCCACTAGCAAACTGTATAACTCCGCCTGCGAGGGGGAGCTAGACTAAATTAGCTTTAGAGTCACTTCCTAACTCTACCATACCTAACTCTTAAGACTTCAAATACTATTGTAAAGTAATTAGCCTCCAATTAAAATAAATAAATTTAAATTAAAAAAAATTTGAACAATGAAAAATTAAAAAAAGACTTCAAATACTTTTAAGAGACATTTCAGCCTATGACTTAGTCATTCCACATTAGAAAAATTTACCTAAAAGAAATCACTTCTTTTTTTTTAAAGCTGCATGCAAAATAAAAAACCTCTATACAAAAATGTTCACCAAGACACACAACACACACACACACACTCCTCATTGGGAAAAAATGGTTATAAAGTAAAGGTCCAAACAGTAATTATATCCAACAAAGAGTATAAATCAGAAATCTTGACTTCTTAATCAGCTTTACCAATAAAATAAATTTCTCTTTCGGAAAAAAGACCATTACCTCTAATCCTATGAATGTTCAAGACACTTTACCCATTCAGTGAGGCTTGTGTTATAAAGCAAGAAGCAGTAACTGTGTGTTTAACTTTAGAAAAGGGCCCAGTCCCTTTACTAGAGTTAAACAGAACTCTAGAACTCTAGGGGCCTCCCTCACCCTAGAGTTGAAGGACTTGCTGCAGAAGAGTCTATTACACACTATATGTTCAATATCTACTGTAACCAGGAAAATCCTTTCTTAAAAATCTTATCCAGTCTAATTTTAAGAGAATTCTTTTTAAAAGTATTAAAAACCTTTCTGGTAGAAATTTACGTTAGGGAGCGGTTGAGAGGAAAAAGAATGCAAATAATTATCACCATCACATGTTTCTCAACTCAGTAAGCTGACCAAGCCACAGATGCGCAAGGCACTGGCATGAGACAAGGCATTTAGGAGACGTCTCAGTGGAGGCATGTGCAATGGTCCCAGGTCACCCAGTCTTACCCTGTGATTTCCTCATGTCTTTGATGGCTAACGCACGACTGCCATGCTGAATACTGGTAAACTCAGGGCTGGTCACATTGTTAACCCTCAGCTCTTGCCCCAACGACTTCCGACCATAAGTATTTTCCCCAGATCCTCCATTGACACTGTAGCCACCTAAAAAACAGCAACATTTACGTTATTTCAACGGGCTCTTTGTTTCACTCCATCAATTCCTGATAGTTCAGGTCCTTCTGACTCAATCTGCAGCTCAACCAGCCTTTGCTTCTACTCTTTCTCTGTGATGCATGCCTTGATTTCATTTTGTTATCTTCGGTGGAAGATCAGATTTTGCACTTGAAAACTTTTTAGAAGTCCAGAGGAGAGACAGTAGTCAGGAAAGACTTCAGCCTCAGTGATAATACTGTATTTTGGGGGCAAGAAAATTGTACTTATGTATTTTACTGCATGTGTAAAAAGTATATTTAAATTTATAATTAAGGGATAAACTTTCAAAAAAATGTTTCAAGAACAGCACTGTGTTTAATAATTATATTTTAAACATATTAGAAGAAAAGAAGGGGAGAGAGGGAAAGAAAGGGAAGGAGGAGGAAAAGGAGATGTAGGTAGGTTAAAACACACACACACACACACACACACAAGCATGCCTCTGGCAACAAGGAAATATATAATATATACCCTTTTCGTCATTCTGTATGTCAGCATGGATTCTGGTATCATCATGTCTTTGCCGAGACACCACAGCTGAATTTGAAGGCTGCAGTCCATAAGAGGAAGACCCACCCCTATCTCTGGATGAAGAGTATTTTAAATTATCTGGGTCGGCTGATGCACTATCAGTTCTGCAAAGAGAGAAGGGTATAAAGTTACATCTGTAAACAAACATTTTGATAACCCAAATCGTAAATCTTTCTTCTATACAAGCCTCTATCTTCTCATTGCTATTATACAAAAGCACTCCAACATCTAATAAGAAGTCTTTCAACTAGGAAGAGATTGTCAATGGGTGAAACACCAGCTTTTCAGTCCCTTCTACTATCTAAAGATTCATTCAGAAATATGAATAACTTCCAGGAATAGGGTGGCCAACTCAACACCTAAACTGGTTTTAGCACTGAAAGTTCCATGTCCTATGAACTCCCTTAGTCCCAGGAAAACTGAGGTAGCTGGTCACCATGGTGGTCCGGGGTTCTTTACATGTAACTTGATAAAAGCAATAGTTGTTTCTAAATCGCCTTCTCTCATAAGAAGGTTAACCAGTGGAAAATTACTCTTCTCAGTCATAAAAATAAAAAACACTGGCAACATGTCAGGCAGGAACAAAGTGTTACCAAATTATTTTTAAACTACTGCCTAACGGCAATGTGGTACTCTGTCTCTCTCACCTAAATTCGTAACTTGATTATTTGGTGGCAAAATAGATTACAGCACGAAATCTGAAAGCATGCTCAGTAGGATATTAGGGAAGAACACAGCTGAAAAATAAGATTATTTTAATGTATGGTAGGTAATACTAAGGACCTCATTATTAATAGATATTCTTTATATAAGCAATATCTATTAATAATAAAGACTGAGTCAATTAAAAAAAATCTATTAAAATTATAAAAAGTAAGGAAAATAAAAGCAAGGTATCCAAGGAATCCAATAAAGTTGAAGGTTGCAGTCAATAATCTATTTAAAATTCAAATGCTACCTAGAATAATCCCAGATATCTGGATATTAATAAACAAGTGGCACAGCCCCAAGGTAAAATCAGTATGCTTATCTAAGGATCATCTCTACGCCACAATGGCCCTATCAGTAAAATGGGAAGCTAAACTCTATAATTTCTCATGAACCTTATTCTTTCTTCAATCAACTACCAAGAAATAAGGTATCATGGCAACATACGAAAAATATGAAGAAAAATGCTCCTCTAATACTGATATTTCTTCGGAGAGGAACGACCTTCTTGGGGAAAAAATAAATCATTCTTATGGCACTTACTAAAACACCTTCTGCACCATAATTTTTTGGTGACATTATCTGGGGATATTAAGGACACTGGCAAGAGCAGAAACTTAGCTGTTTCTCAACCCCATTCCCCTCCCCATGTATAAAAAAGGACACAGTGTCTGTGTATTTTATCTGGAGTTTATCATCCTTTCCTTGTCCCCACGCACAAGAATACGAAATATGAAAAAGTTGCATAGGGTCAGACATCCTGATCTGAACCTATTGCAACCACTGTTACTATAGAATGTAGACAAACAGTTTCAATTAAAATTGGACACCTCCATGGCACACAAGTCTAAATTATTCCTAAAGGCTCTGAATCTGAAACTTTATAAAAATTCATAATGCTAGCACACTAACTAAACATATAACTAAGGTTCCTTAATGCAGGATATTCTTCAAACATTCAGAGTTCACTCAACAAAGCTTAGAACTTCCAACATATGAAAAAATAAAATCAATGGAATTTTTTAAAAATGTATGAGGATATTTTCTAAGTGTAGTAAGTCTACAAGCATTTAAATGCCTTTACCACTAAATGAAGCATAAGAACTCCTTAAAACTTACATAATGACCTGCCTCATGTATCTAAAAGTAGCATACTCAATGAGCACCTATAATAAACTATAACATACCATTTCTAAAAGGGAATTGAAAAATAAGAGAATCTATAAGCTTTAATGATTTGGGCATAGTTTAAACTTGTCTGTATGTATGGCACCTAACACAACCTCGAAAAGCAAACTGTTAGCAAATGAATTAATAAAACAATTCTGAAACATCAAGATAATTAAAGTCTTATCAATATTTAAATAAATATTAAAATACTCTGGGTTTCTAGTGTCCATTATGCTTAATATAGATTACATACACTACTCTTACTATGAAGTTAGATATTTGTATCTTTTTCTGGTGATACAGCAGTAAACACAAAGTAATAGAGAATATGGGTTAAAAAAAGATCTAGGCTCAAATCTTAGCTCCAGCACTGGAAAGGCACATGTGACTCTGCACAAGGAAGATAACTTAAAGCCTCTGATGTCTGTTGCATAAAATGGGGATAATACCTATAGATTATGTGATGTTTTTATAAGACTTATGAAAGATAACAAGTTCTTAAATACTTAGCTTACAAGGTACACTCAAAGTCAGTAGGTCCATAATACTAAATATAGTCAAGGTTTCCAGTGTAACAGATAAATATTAATCATTAATGAACATATGAATACAATCGAAACAAGTTTTTATACTCAGTATACAAAAACTGATTTTAACTTCCTCATTGAAAAAATTAAGCCATCTACTGCTACCAAGAAAAGAAATCCATTTCTACTTAGGAATCACATAAAACTAAACAAACAAAAAAACAGAACAAATCTCCCAATCTGTTAGAAATAAAATCTCATTAGTATATACACAGAGTATATACACAAATAAACACAGAGACTTTTCTCCCCAGAATTTGAGTTTTCGGAAATATAATGAATAATTCACTAGAGTAGAACTACTGTCTCAGAAATGTCTAAAAACTCTCTGGTTTCCAGGTTCTTTTAATAGAAACCGATCAAACTACTAACCAGAATGCAAGTTATAGAGATATTCTGAACCCAAAGACACAAAATGGTTCAGCATTTATATGAAATCTTTCTTTTTGTAAGATCTAGACAGCTTAGTTCTCAAAAAGTCAGTATCAGGCAGTTAGCATCAACAAGATCATCCCAGTCCAATAAATAGAAAACTGTTAAGAATGGAAATAAGCACTTAAAATGAGGCAATCAAAGGGCACTAAAAAGAAAATGCAGATTGATCTCAAAGAGGCAGGCATAAATGTTAAGCTAGTTGTAAGGGCTGAAAAAACTATCATCTGCCAGAATTAGTATCTCAACTTAGTGATAAAAGAAAATGTATTTATTAAGACTAAGTATCCTAGCTAGGACCCCAAAATACCTCCACAGCCCTTTTAATACTCTAAAAATATTATGGAGAGAGAGAGGGAAAAAAAAAGAAATGCATAAATTCCCCAAAATGATTAAACTGAAGTTAAAGCCTGATGCACATGCCACATGAGAGGTAAGTTTCTAAAGCTCATACCTCAAAAATCGCATACTGTATAATATGGAGCCTTTGTGATGTTTTTGCATCAAGTCAATCTGTAAGACAGTAGTTACAATATTAGTGAGGACACTGGGTTAAAACATTTGTTTTCCAAACATGAAGCAAATATCACTCATGGGTTAGGTGCTTTTAGTCGCACTATGGCGTTCTAGGGTTCATATGCTGAAGCAAAAACAAACGGAATGCCACACTCTGCCTTAGAGGACAGAGGCTTGAGGTGGCAGAGAAAAAATTTTTAGAACCAAAGAGAATTTAAATGTTAACTATAACATACAAATCACATGCAAATACAGTTACCACTCATTTTAGTTGCCTATTATCAATATACAGAAGATGTAATAAATCAGAGAGATTATTCATTTTCACTGACCCCAGCCCTGAGATCTCACATCAACAACCTACCGAGTGTTAGGGCCAGTATGTCACCCCTAAATGTGGTTCTATAGTCCAGTTCTTGTAAGCATCATGAAAAGCAACTAAGGAGGGGGCGGAAATCAGCCTGGAAAGGTGAAGTCAGGGAATTCTCTATCAGAAAACATCTCCATAAAGCACCCCAAAATGACTTGATGCAAACACCACACCTAGTGGTGCCACCAGAACAAGCATGACATTGCTTCAAGTTGCTTTTAACTCGGCTTATTAAGGGACTTCACTCGAATGGTGAGATCTAATTTGTAGTAAGGATCAAATAGGAAATGAGATCTGCACTAAAGCCACTGAGGTGGGAATGCGTTAGTTCTCTGAAGCAGTGGCACTCAAAAGACAGAGAGCATCACTATCACAAAGAAGTTGCAGAATATGCTGTTTTTCATACTAACAGTTCATAGCACCAAAAATTTACCTTTTAAAAATAAATTCAAGGTTATCCCTGTGATGTCTCTTACTCACCTGGATTCAGACATACTTTCAAAAAAGTGTGAGAGAAAAGACGAAACTATGCATAACTCTGAGACTTCAGTACATCACACTTTCACATGAGAGACAATGCTCTGAAATATGAATCTGTGGCTAAAAAATTAAGTTGGGAGGCTCAGGGACTTCATTATATGAAATGCCACAGGAGAAAATAGTAAGTTCAAATTTAATAAAACAGAATTGAACCATCATGCCAAAATGAAAAATTATAAATGAGTTTACCTCAGTTTTACCATAATGAAATATTAACAGTTAATATTTCTTGATGAAACGTCCTTAGGTACTTAATAAGAATTAAGTATTAAATACCAAATTTTAATTACCTATTTATGGGTTCTTTAGTAATCAACTTTTAATATCAATCAAACCTTAATTAGTTTTTGCAGTCTCAAAATACAAAAATATATTTAAATACTCTCGTAAAAGTGTAAAGAATTTCACCTTGCCCAAAGAGAGGCCTGACCTTACCCCTCAACTGCTGGAAGAAGTCTAAACACTTGGAATATAATGCCTAATAAGAGTGTCCCTGTCCACCTGGAAACTTTGGGTCACACCAGAAGGTAAAACTATGGGATTTACGGTGAGGCCTTTGAATCACATGGATCAACTCAACCTTTAGTAGGGCTGAAAACCTAAGTTCATGCATGTGGGCAATTGATCATGGACCCCATGAGAACTCTGGACACCAAGGTTGGGTTGGGCTTCCATGTTTGGTAACATTCCATATGTATTATCACAAATCAATACCAGGAAACAGGGAGAAGCTCTGAGTTTGGAAGTAACTGAGACTCTGCCCTATGTACCTTTACCCTTGGTTGATTTTAATCTGTATCCTTTAGCTGCAATAAATTGCAACCATGAGTATAACAGCTTTCAACGAGTCTTTAAGCCCTTCTAGTGAATTATCCAACCCAAGGGTGGTCTAGAGGACCCCCAAACTTGCAACTGCTATCAGAAGTAAGGGTGGTCTTATGGACATGTTCCTTCTAACTCTGTACCTATACTTAAAATCACTGAATATACTCTAATGAAAAATTTAAAAGGTTGTAAATTTTGGTTTTATGTAATATCTTTAGCAAAACATAGTTTTCAACTTCAATATAGTTTATATCCCTTCCAAGGAATCTCAAACACCATCTATTTGACAGACCTCTAAACCATATTAACTAAAAAGGACAAAGTGAGTAACTACGGGGGTGCCCATTAGAGTTCAGCCTTTGCTTCCCGTGCATCTACGCTGTCTTCAGTGTAAACATTGTTGAATATGCCACTCCTGTGTAGCTCTCTGCCTGCAACGGAGTCTTCAATGCTGCCCATGACTCCCTGGCTGGGGTTCTCTGCTTTTCCAAAACAGCTGTCAAACTTTCTGCACCTTTCTCTTTCCCCCAGTACCACCGCTGATAAAGATTCCATGAGTGACCTAAAGCAGCACAGCTAATTAGCTATTCACATTTCCTCTGTACCACTATAAAGGTTTTTAGTAACTTTAACTCCTGTGACTTTCTCTACTTTTCCCAATCCAAGTACCTTCTTTTGAACTTCCTTCTTTAATCAGTTTAGATTTCATGGTCTTTCATTTCAATAACTCTTCCTTTAACTCCCCTTAATATTTCCCTCACACCTACCTGGCAAAATCCTAATCCTGCATATATCCAATTATCAATTACCCATCATCCATCAGTAAGTACCACATTCCTAGGTTCTTTCATCTTCCACAGGCACTATCTGTTCCCCATTCTCTTCAGATTCCAAACACTCTCCTAAATTCCCTACTCCCTCTCTCCTTACTTCTCTAACATTCTCTCTACTTGACCAAGAGGAAAAATAAAGATACAATAACACATAGGCACCCAACTCTAGAACTTTATGGGATTCCATCTATTTCTACCTTCTCGTAACTTTTCAAATAATCTTTCTCCTGTGGACTCTACCTTTTCCACCAAACTGAATCTTCTTAAACATGTAAAATTTTCTAATATCTCCCACTTAAAAATATAAAAACAAATTAAAAACACATACACACACACAGAAAAACCCCATCAATCCCACATCCCTCCAACCAACCAATTTGCCTTTGCTCTTTGCAACCAAACAAAATCGTCTCTCCTCCCCATATTATTTCTTTACCTCTATTAGCTCCTCTGTCTACACCAATCCGACTTCTGTTCTATCACTTTTGGCAAAACCAACTAAGACCTCCAGGTTGCTAAAAGCAAGATATATTTCAGGTTGCTCCTTACTCATCCTTTCAAAGCAGGCTTTCACAAGGCTGCTGAGCAGGGCTGATCAGGCTATAGCCTGCACAAAGGTGCCTTAGAGAGGAATGAAGTGGGCTGAATGAAAACTTCTTTTAAAAATCCTTACAGTAACCCAGGGTCAGATCCTGATAATTCAAAGTAACTAGATTCTTTCCTCCCTTTGGCTTATAGGATGTTATATTCTGTATTTCTTTCTACCTTTCCACTTCTGCTTTTTCAGGCACCTCTGAAGGCTTACTCAGCCTCTTCTACCAAACCACTAAGCCTGGGAATTTCTCAAAGCTTGACCACAGGCCTTCTATTCATCTCTTCTGCAAACTATGCTGATGGCAATACTTATCACCTGCATGACATTGATTTCCAAATCTAGGCCTCCATCAAAGATGTGCACTCTGAGATCCAGACCTATATACCCAAGTATTTAACAAAACAAACAAAAAAAAGCACTTTTAATGTTCTAATGCTTCAAACACAACAACTGGCTCGTTTCTTCCCAGAACTCCCACTTTAATAAATGTGGGCATTTTCCAACAAATGGCACTATTTGGTCAAACAGACATATTACACTGGTGCAAAAGAAATTGTAGTTTCACATTGTTGAACTTGGCCATTTGATACTGGAAAACATTCTTAAATGTAGTTATGTTATACATCATTTTAAAGCACATTTCTCGCTTTATGATTTTTTGCTAATGACTTATTACTAGCTGTTTCAGCTCAGTTCAGTTGTTCAGTCATGTCTGAGTCTTTGCAACCCCACGGACTGCAGCACACCAGGCTTCCCAGTCCATCAACAACTCCCGGAACTTGCTCAAACTCATGTCCATCAAGTCAGTGATGCCATCCAATCATCTCATCCTCTGTCATCCCCTTCTCCTCCTGCCTTCAATCTTTCCCAGCCGTCAGGGTCTTTTCCAATGAGTCAGTACTTCGCATCAAGTGGCCAAAGTAGACACAAACTAGCTGTTTATACTTATTTTAGACTAGGGAAATGATGTTAGACAAAAAGCAAATCCAAGTGATTTTCTTACTCGAGTTCAAAATGTGCCATAAAGCAGCGGAGGCATCCCACCATCAACACATTTGGACCAGGAACTGCTAATGAACATATAGTGCAGTGGTGGTTCAAAACTTTTGCAAAGGAGACCAGAGCCTTGAAGATGAAGAGTGCAATGGCCAGCCACCAGAAGTTGACAAAGAACCACTCAGAAGATCATCAAAGCTGATCCTCTTACAACTACACAAGAAGCTGCCAAAGAACTCAACATCGACCATCCTACAGTCATTGGCATTTGAAGCAAACTGGAAAGGTGAAAAAGCTCAGTGGATGTCGCATAAGCTGACCAAAGATTTTTTTAAAACTGTCATTTTGAAGTGTCATCTTTTATTCTACGCAACAATGAACCATTTCTCGATCGGACTGGGACGTGTGATGCAAAGTGGATTTTATACGACAACCAGCAATGACCAGCTTAGTGGCTGAACCTAGAGAAAGCTCCAAAGCACTTTCCAAAGCCAAACATGAACCAAAAAATGTCATGGTCACTGCTTGGTGGTCTGCTGCGAGTATGATCCACTACAGTTTTCTGAATCCCAGCAAAACCATTGTATCTGAGAGTACGCTCAGCAAATTGATGAGATGCACCAAATACCGCAACGCCTGCAGCCAGCATCGGGCAACAGAAAGGATTCACTTCTCCATCACATCTGACCGCATGTTGCACAACCAACACTTCAAACGTTGAATGAATTAGGCTACGAAGTTTTGCCTCATCCGCCATCTTCACCTAACCTCTCACCAACCAACTACCACTTTCTTCAAGCATCTCAACAACTTTTTGCAGGGAAAATGTTTCCACAACCAGGAGGAGGCAGAAAATGCTTTCCAAGAGTTCATCAAATCCCAAATTTTAACACTACAGGAATAAACAAACTTATTTCTCATTGGCAAAAACGTGTTGATTGCAATGGTTCCTATTTTGGTAAATAAAGATGTGTCTGAGCCTAGTTATAATGATTTAAAATCCACAGTCTGCAACTGTAATTACATTTACACCTACCTAATAGTATGTTTTCCACCTCTAGTTCTCACCTCTATTCCATTTCTCCCCACACTACAACAAAGACAATTCTAATAAAACACAAATGTTTTGTCCTCCCACTGCCATCTTCATCTTATGGTCCTTACTTCCCCTTTCAGCTAACTCTCCACACTGTCGTAATACTTTTACCTTCTGTGCCCCACTCATCCCATTCTTTCAGTGCCCCGTCACCTTGCTAAGCCTGTCTGCATGGAACAGCCTTCTCCTTGGCCCTCATTAATCTCTCAATGTCCTTTAAGCTATAGCTTTCCTTTGCAAAGTTTCTGATTCCCCTGACACTGACTAGGAATCCCTGTTACATAAGTACTACCTGAAACCTAACAGTTCCTTAACTCTTACACCATTGGAGCAGCTTATTTAACTGTGTTCTGCCAGGAGACTGTAAAGTCCAGAAGGGCAGGAGCCTGTCAGTGTTGCTTATCACTGTATTCCCATTGCCCAGAGAGCAAAAAATTATTTCCTATGACTGCCTCTGCTCACAATCAAGGTCTTTCTCTTTACTCTAGAGTGCTGTCCCCTAACTTAACCCAACACTAATTTTTCTTCAAGATTCAACCTAGAACCCATACTCCCTCTCCTATATGTTCTATTAAAAATCAACAATGTTTTCTTGGTTATTTTCTACAAGAGCACTAATTAAGAGTAATAACTCCAAAAGATGAACTAAATAAGATAGTCCCAACCCTCTAAGAATTTACAATCTAGAAAGAAAAGAACTGTTAGTATAAATTCCAATTAGGAATATAAAATATTCTGTGATTTAAGGGAGAAAAAACCCTATGATTCAGTACTTTCTTTAAACTCTTACAGCACTCAGAGTATCACACTAGCTTGCACTTTAGTAGTTCTACACTAGCTTCAATTTGTTCACCAGTTTGAGATGCCAGCACTGAAGGCAGATGTACAATATTATCTAACACCACACACCTTTCATAGGGAAAGGAGAACAGCATGATGCTGCAAGGAGAGTGGAGGGAAACTAGAAGATGGCCTTGGATCAAAATCCATCATGATTATTTAAGTAAAAACTTTGTCTTGTAACACAAAAAAGAACCCAGTAACAGAAAGGGATGGATTCAGTAATTCATTTAAATGAATTCTAAATTTTTTAAATCTACTTAATATGCATATTACAAGTCTCATTTTTGTGCAAAGCATACTATCAAGTGAAAAGACCACTCACAAAACCAGAGAAAATACTTGCAAATCATGTATCTCTTAAAGAGTCTAGTATATAAAGAACTCCTATAACTAAGCAAGAAAACATTCAAATTTTAAAATGGGCAAAAGACCTGAATAGATACATGTCTCCAAAGATATACATATGGCCAATTAGCACATGAAAACTTGCTCAATTTCACTGGCAAATGCGTGCTAAATCACTTCAATTGTGTCTGACTCTTTGCGACCCTACGGGCAGTAGACCACCAGGCTTCTCTGTCGAAATTTCCCAGGCAAGAACACTGGAGTGGGTTGCCATTCCCTTCTCCAGGGAATCTTCCTGATCCAGGGATCAAAACCAAGCCTCTTATGTCTCCTGCATTGGAAAGTGGGTTCTTTTAACACTAGCGCCACCTGGAGGAAAATGCAAATCAAAACCACAGAGAGAAAGCACCCATTAGAAGAGTAAAAAAATCTGTTAATGGTGAATAACTAATGTTGTGAGAGCTGGAAAATTTGGAGCCCCCATACATTACTTATGACAATGTAAAATGCTAGAAACCACTTCAGAAACAGTTTGGCATTTCCTCAAAGAGTTAAACAGAGAACTATCACATGATTCAACAAATTGACTCCAACTGACTCCCAAGTATATGCCCCAAAGAACTGAAAAACGTTCAAACAAAAACTTACACATCAATGTCCACCACAACACTATTTACAGTAGCAAAAAGGCAGAAACTCAAATACACATCAAACAATGAATGGATAAACAAAATGTGTAAATCTATACAATGGAAGATTACTCAGCCATACCTACTACAACATGGATGACCCTTGAAAATGTTATACTAAGTCAAAGAGGTCTGACATAAAAGACTACATATTACATGATTCCATTTATATGACATATCCAGAATAGACAAATCCATAAAGAAAGTAGATTTGTGGTTGCAAGGGGCTGGGAAGAGGGGAAAATTGGGAGTGATTGCTTAATTGGTACTGGGTTTCAATCTGGGGTGACAAGAAGCTCTGGAACTAGATGTTGGTCACAGCTGCACACACTGTGAATGTACTTAATACCAATGAATTGTAAAATGGTAAAGGTTATGTGTATTTTACCACAATTTTTTTCAAAACTTATTTATAACATTCTTGAAAAGACAAAATTATGGGGGAGGGGCGGGGAGACCAGTCGTTATAAAGGACTAGGGGAAGTTGACTATAAAAGGGAACAAGGAAACTTGGGGGTGCAGGGTGGAGGGGATGATGGAACTATTGATAGCTTGACTGTGGTGGTCATTTTTTTTTCTTTATTTTCTTTACATATTTCTTTAAAGATATAAAAATAAGTAAAAGACCATCAGGCTTCCCAGGTGGCACAGTGGTAAAGAATCCACCTCCCAATGCAGGAGATAAGAGATGTGGGTTTCATCCCTGGGTTGGGAAGATCCCCTGGAGGAGGTAATGGCAACCCACTCCAGTATCCTTGACTGGAAAATTCCATGGACAGAGGAGCCTGGTAGGCTCCAGTCCATGGGGTCACACAGAATCAGACACCACTGAGCAACTGAGCACACAAAAGGCCACTGATTTGTAATAATTTGATATTTCATGTTTTTCATTGCCTACCAAATTTAGTAGTCATTTTCAATGGGGCTTCCCCGGTAGCTCAGAGGGTAAAGCGTCTGCCTACAATGCGGGAGACCCAGGTTCAATCCCTGGGTCGGGAAGATCCCTTGGAGAAGGACATGGCAACCCACTCCAGTACTCTTGCCTGGAAAATCCCATGGACTGAAGAGCCTGGTAGGCTACAGTCCATGGGGTTGCAAACAGTCAGACACAACTGAGTGACTTCACTTCTTCTTCTTCTTCAATGGAAAAGCAAAAATGTAACACTGGATACTCTCCAGTGAAATCAAAGACTGTTAGTGTCTAAATTTACCAAACAGTAAAGAATTTACCAGATTCTTTACCACTGTGTCACCTGGGAAGCCCGATGGTCTTTTACTTATTTTTATACCTTTACTGTAAAGAAACACACTATTTCCTTTATGTTTGACTTATTGAGATATAATTTACATGCCCTAGAGTTGTTCTGAGGAATGCAGATAGTATATAGCACTAACTAAACTTCTCTTAGTGTCTGAACTTTAAGCTCGGGAAGGATTAACCTAGGCAGGATACAGAAAGAAACCTACTCATATTGCCTACTCATTTTCAAAAAAATTTTTTAAAGAGTCAAAGCACTCAGTTCAGTCGCCCAGTCATATCTGACTCTTTGTGACCCCACGGACTGCAGCATACCAGGCTGCCCTGTCCATCACCAACTCCCAGAGCTTGCTCAAACTTATCTCCATCAAGTCGGTGATGCCATCCAACCATTTCATCCTCTGACGTTCCCTTCTCCTCTTGCCTTCAATCTTTCCCAGCACCAGGGTCTTTTCCAATGAGTCAGTTCTTCTCATCAGGTGGCCAAAGTATTGGAGTTTCAGCTTCACCATCAGTCCTTCCAATGAATATTCAGGACTGATTTCCTTTAGGATTGACTGGTTTGATCTCCCTGCAGTCCAAGAGACACTCAAGAGTCTTCTCCAACACCACAGTGCAAAAGCATCAATTTTTGACACAAGCGTCAAAGCACCATGGCGAGCAAAATCAGAAAAATCACTGCTTGAGATAGAGGCAGGCAATCCACTTCTAATCTATTTTAAGTTTGTTAAGTATTATGTACTTCATCTGGCATAAATTCATATCTTACTAGGCATTAAAAATACTGATAGCAATAAAATCTGATATGCTTTTAATCTTCAATACAAATATGAATTCAATTCTCGGTATTTAACAAAAAAAAATTTTGTTAATGCTAAATAATTGGTCACCTGAAGGCTCCCGAATCTAAAGCACCACATTAATTTGACTTACTCTCAAGTTTATTTTTAACACATGTTGGTTTACAGCCTTAAATAAAACTCTGCTTCAGCTACCATTTTTGCATTGCTTATCTTTCTCTTTTGTCAGCAAGTCCTGGAAGTACTTTAGAAACATCCCATTCAGCCTGGGAAATTGCCAAGACTGAAAGGAAATCCCTTACTCCATGACCTCCCTAGTAGAATAAGACAAAGGGACTGAAAGTCTACAAAGAAACATGTCCCACCCCCTCATCCCCACCCAAACTCTTCAACTAAATGCCAAACATAACCCTTGAGGATAGAGAAGATTAAGGATCACTGGAGAAGGAAATGGCAGCCCACTCCAGTATTCTTGCCTGGAGAATTCCTATGGACAGAGGAGCCTGGCAGGCTACAGTCCATGGGGTCGCAAGAGTCAGACACGACTAAGCGACACCACCACCACCAAGAGATAAACACTAAAGGAATCCTAAAAGGAAAAGTCTTGAAACCAGATTGGGACTCTAATCAATGAAAAGGCAGAGTGTTTTATAAGAAATGTTAATCATCACTTTTTTTTTTTTACACGTCAAGAAAAATGATGTGATTGCCAAAAATCACTCCTAACATATTAAGAAAACACAGTTCAGTTCAGTCACTCAGTGGTATCCAACTCTTTGCAACCCCATGGACTGCAGCATACCAGGCTTCCCTATCCATCACCAACTCCCGGAGTTTACTCAAACTTCTGTCCACTGAGTCAGTGATGCCATCCAACCACTTCATCCTCTGTTGTCCCCTTCTCCTCCTGCCTTCAATCTTTACCAGACCAGGATCTTTTCCAAGGAGTCAGTACTTCACATGAGGTGGCCAAAGTACTGAAGTTTCAGCTTCAACATCAGTCCTTCCAGTGAATATTCAGGACTGATCTCCTTTAGGATGGACTGGTCATCAATTCTTCGGCGCTCAGCTTTCTTTATAGTCCAACTCTCACATCCATATACGACTACTGGAAAAACCATAGCCTTGACTAGACAGACCTTTGTTGGCAAAGTAATGTCTCTGTTTTTAAGAAAACATAAATATTATGCAATCGACAAAGGTATTTTTTAAGAAAACTATTATCGAGTTAGGCTCTATTGCCATAATGGTATGGTATACCCTACAAGTCCTGGGCATAGTCAAGGATTTGGGCAACAAAAGAGCAATATTCTAACATGCACCTCTTAACAAACACCACATATCTCAAATATAGTGGCAAGCATGGAAAAGACACTGAATTTCATATTCCACACATGATTTTCAACAGAGATATTACCAGAAACATCTTTAGTGCATTCTCAAATTAGACACGTGACCCCCCCCACTCCAATCCTCTTAAAAAATAAATACACCTAAGAGAAACCTGAACTTCTTGGTTTTACTTTTAACTTTACCAACACAACTATACTAAGACAGCAACTGGATTTTTAAATGGACCCTGATTCCTTTCAACATCTCCAGTAACTCCTCTAGGACCTATCATCTTAGGTATCCTGGGGTAGGAAATACACTATTAACACCAAATTGGTGAAGAAACATACTACCTGTAATCAGTGATAAAATATGTATGGTAAACCCTCCTACCTAAGCACTGGAACTTCTTTTTCAGAGCTGTTTCTGAAACAGCCACATCCTCTCCTTTGCTGTTCAGTCACTCAGTCGTGTCCGACTCTTTGTGACTCCATGGACCAGGCTTCCCTGTCCTTCACCATCCCCCAGAGCTTACTCAAACTCATGTCCATTGAGTCGGTGATGCCATCCAACCATCTCGTCCTCTGTCATCCCCTTCTCCTGCCTTCAGTCTTTCCCAGCATCAGGGTCTTTTCCAATGAGTCAGCTCTTCACATCAGGTGGCCAAAGTATTAGAGCTTCAGTATCAGTCCTTCCAATGAATATTCAGGACTGATTTCCTTTAGGATTGATTGGTTTGATCTCCGTGCAGTCCAGGAGACTCTCAAGAGTCTTCTCCAACACCACAGTTTAAAAGCATCAATTCTTCAGCGCTCAGCCTTCTTTATGTCCAACTCTCACACCCACACCTGACTACTGGAAAAACCACAGCTCTGACTAGACGGACCTTTGTCAGTAAAGTCTCTGCTTTGTAATATGCTGTCTAGGTTTCTCTTCTAAGCTGCCTAGCTTTTCTTCCAAGGAGCTAGTGTCTTTTAATTTCATGGTTGGAAATACCATCTGCAGTGATTCTGGAGCCCAAGAAAATTAAGTCTGCCACTGTTGCCACTGTTTCCCCATCTATTTGCCATGAAGTGATGGGACTGGATGCCATAATCTCAGTATTTTCAATGCTGAGTTTTAAGTTTAAGTATCCTCCCTACATTGTTTTTTGAATGCTGGAGTGTTAAGTTTAAGTATCCTCCCCTACTTAAACATAAACAAATAAGAAGGTCTCACAGATATTATCTCAAAAAACATGGACTCCTAAATCAAATAATCGGAAAATGGAGACACTTCTCACAAAAACCACATTATTCTTTCAACTGTAGAAATATTTATTAAATGAAGTCAGTTTGGGGTAGTTACTGAAACATACTAGTAAGCAGCAATCAAGAAGAGCCAGGAAACACTGCTCCCACTGTGCTCAGCAGGAGCCAGAAATACACTGAGGTATTTAAAGTAGCCATAAGTTTGAGAAAGTTATGAAACAGTTCAAAATCATCACTTAAGCCACTTTAAACTCAAAAGGCCTATACAAACTCAAAAAGCCTATACAAACCCTATCTTTTTCTTCTAGTATATTTTACACTAAACACACATGTATCAGATTGATTTAAGTGGTATAAAATAAAAACCTTACAATGATAGAAAAAAAGTCAGTTTTTAGATATGAAGTTCCTTAGGAGAGAGCATTGACCCATTCTGAGTAAATTTATAGTGCCATAATTTAAAACAGTACCAAAATTTCATGATAGCTTAATATAGTATATACATTATATAATGATACAAAATTTCATTAATTCATATCTGTTTAGATGATATATATGGTCCTTCCTTTTTTGTACATACTTCAAACTATTACACTGGCAGAGTCAACCCTTTTCAGGATTCCCCCAATCCCTTTAAATCAAACATGCATACATACTAGAATAAGGGAGAGAAACACAATGCAGCATTCAACTGATGTTCTTACAAGAATTAGTTCTTAAATTCCAACTGTATAATGAAAGTTAAGTAAGGTACAAACTACCTTCTAACCTACCCCGTCTGTATTTAATTCCACTGCACCTTCTCTACAGTAAATGTGGTCACAAAGATTAGATTATTTTTGCTGGCCCACAGTTTCAATTGGTATCAAATTCTAAGAGTGTGACTTATAAGATATAGAGAAAAACAACAAATTTAACAATTATATGAGCTTCTAGTCATATAACCTCTGTGAGACTTGACATAAATGCCCTTTGTGAAATTTTTATAAGTAACTATACATACATATACACATTGTGGTACTTAAGAGTATTAGAAGAGAAAAATGAAATTTGAACTTGAGTCTAGGTCTATGTGTGTAGTCAATTCTAAAACTCTTTGAGGAAGCAATAAAAGAGGAACTTTCTTTAAAATTCTTAATTTGATTCAGATGTGGCAACATAAGTATCATTTGTACAGTACTTGACAGTTTTGAAAGTAATTTGCCAAACTTTATCTTTACCCCACACAACCCTATTATCTTAGGAAAAGCAAGAACTACCTCCTGAGGGACAGCTGGTAATGCCAGTACAAAAGACCTCTATCTTCTCATGCTTAGTACACTGCTGTTTTCATGACACCAGCCTCTCAAGAGAAATATTTGTAAAGAAAAAAAACTAAAAATGCACACATTCTTAAAAGCAAATATCTTAGAGAAGAATCTAAAACACTCTCATTCTATTTTTAACTCCTCCAATGTAACTGTATTAAGACAACAAGTGGATTTTTAAATAGACTAAAAGAGGGGGGAGAAGAGCACTGTAGTATAAGTTTTATACCTTCAATAAGATTACAATAAAAACACAAGGAACACTAGCATTATAGAAGCTATGCAAGATGGGCCACTTTAAGTAAATAAAAGGACACAATCTTCATTAAGCACAAATTTATCTTTAATTCCAGTATTTTCAAAAAAAGAAACAAGACACCATATATTAAAATGATCTCAATATTTCAAATAAGGACAATTTATCATTTCTAACAGTCAAAAGTCTAACTCAAGTCCTACAAAAACAATACAAACAGTGCCTCAAGGTAGATTTCTCTATAAACCAGACTAATGAAGACACTATATCCCAAGTTTCATTATCTTACTTTTGGGAAACCATTTTCACTTTACCTTTATCAAAAGAATAGAAGGACAGCAAGAAAATCAATCTTTTTAGAAAAGAAAATCCAGGATGTACTTTTTTTCTGATTAAATACGTATTAATTCATCTTTAACATACTGTGTGATACTGGTAATCATCTTTGACTCTTTTTAGTCATCTAATCAGAAGAGTCCCATTACACAGAGGACAGAAAAAAGCCTGACATCTTTCCTCACATTAATAGATTTTTCTGCTTAATTTCTGACAAATCGCAGGAAGCCAACATACACTGTCATTAGGGCAATGAGTCTGAATTTTCAGCATTAGAATCAAAGCAAAGGTACTAGAAATAAAGTTATATAATTCAGACAAGGGTTCCAGGTCTCATGTTATCAGGAATATAAACTATGAAGACCTTCAAGAAACGGAAATAGCAAAGAGTCATGAGTTGTTTCAAAGAACTAAATATTACAAGTTGAAAATTAAAATTCCAATTACACAAACAATATACACACATCTTTTAAAATCAGATTAAAATACTAAAAAGAAAAATTTTCAATTTAAGAGGGAAGTTTTTTAATTCAAAGAACTTCAGCAGTAAAAAAATAAAATTGTTGTCACTGCTGTCAAATACGGAGGAAAAACTAAAATATATCACTATATTGACCAAGACATGCTTACTATGGAAGCCTCTTGACTAACCGGCAGAAAGATATTAATATAGATACCACCTCAAAATAAATATATACTAAATACTAAGCTTAACATTTTTTTAATCTGCATAAATATACATATAATTCAGCCACTGCAGAGCCTACAATAACTTTCTCGAGGACCTATAAGAGCACTGTCAAGGTTCTTTATTGATTAAAAAAGATAAAGGAAAAAAAAGTAATGCCATTCCTAATTAAAAAAAAAAAGATATAGCATAATTTAGGAAACTCCATACCAAAAAGCAAATTACAATTCTGATATCCTTTTTTTTTTTTTTGGCCTCCAGGCTTGTGGGATCTTAGTTCCCCTACCAGTGATCGAACCCAAGCCCCAACTGTGAAAGAGCTGAGCCCTAACCACTGACCGCCAGGAAATTTCCTGGAAACTCCTCTTTTGAAAAAGATTTTAATAAACACAGAAAGTCTGTAAAAGATTTTTACATAATAAACATGAGATTCCAGACACACTATGAATAGCAACAGTAACTTCCGAAGGAATGATTTCTAACAGGGACACAATCTCCTTTTTTCAAAGGGTGTGAAGATGACTATGAAAGAAACTTGTTGATCTTGGAATTTGGGGTTTCAGTCATTCCCCAATCAGTAGGCATACAACTGGCAAGAGGTTTGTTTTCTCAGGCATTCTAATGGAAGGCCAAAAGAGGCTCAACCCAGTGCTTAACTTTTTCGTGATTAGACTACTCAAATAATGTACAAACAGATATGGGATAAACTGTCAGTGTGTAAACTAACTTGAAATACGTGAGCAGAGACTTCCCTGGTGGTCCAGCGGCTCTGATGGCTATACACCCCCAATACAGAAGCCCCGTGTTCAATCCCTGATTGGGGTACTAAATTCCACACCCAAAAACTAAGATCCAGGACAACCGAATGAATAAACATATTTTTTAAATAAATAAATATGTGAGCAAAGTATTTCTTCAAGATGGATAAAACTCCATGGCCCTAGTTTGATCTGGCCACCTCAGCCCACCAGAACACTGTCCCTTTGAACTTTCTCAATCAACTGAATGAAGTTGCTGCCTCAGGCTAACCAGGCCACTGTGTAAGGAAGTTTCCCTCAAAACGTCTCCTACAGTAAGTGTTCTAAGCCTTGAAGTTAACTCTTAACACAAAAATAAACCTGCAGAATTCCATTTTCACATATTTAGATGAGAAAGAACACTCAGATTTAGAGCGTTTACTATTTATTGATGCACTAATAGGAAAGGAGGGATACAGAGGGAAAATCATTATGGAGAAGATACACAAAAAACTCATACAGTGAGTATTATTAGAGAAGGCTGCTGCTTCTCACTGAGGGGTGGCAATTAGCCTAAAACAGCATGAAAACACCCAGGTCAGGCACTCCGAGAAAAGCAATCTATGTGGTAGCTACACGCAAGAACAGGATATTCAAAGGCCCTAAATAAGGCAGAAATTAGTCTGGGGAGTGCTTCGGGGCAAGTACACAGAAGCAGCAGAGAAAATAACTCACACTCAACCCTCGGGGATTTAAACTAGTTGGGGGAACAACAAAAAAAAAGACTGAAGTGCCCAGCACAGTTAGCTTTCACTGTAGATTTGTAGCAAGATTTGGAAAGAAGGAGTACAGAGGGCAGAGGCAGGGAAAGGATCTTAAGGGAAGCACAATGCTTACAGTAGAGACAGCACAAGAAACAGTAGGTGCAAGAGAGGTTTATGAACCTGTTACCTCACAGGAAGAAGTTTAGCCAACAAACTCAGAAGAGCTCCTCTGTGTCCAGGACTCAAATGCCTGAAAAGGTTAACAGTAGATCCATCTGAAACTACTTTCACAAAGCTCTTCAGAGATCCCAAGTTTGTTTATAGCAAAAAAGGAATAACAGAAATATGTTGAAGATGATAAGGTTATCAATCTGCAGAAACCATAAGTTGGTAATAAATTACAAGATAATATTCAAATATTTCCTTTCTATAATAACTTTAAGGCAAGATCCACATGTACAGTCTGCCAAGGTTCTGTTCTGGTTTGGTCTGGTGGTGAGGGTGGGACAAGGTGCAGTGGGAAGGGAAGTTATCCAGCTGCAAAGTCATTGTGTATCTGTATCTTGATCAGAGTCATGGTTACACAGGTGTAGGCATTTGTGAAATTCACTGGATCTACACACGGATAAATTTTTTCTCAAAAAAGTAACAAGTTCAAAAAAAGAGCCCAAAAAAGAATTCAACTAAGAGAGGAAAAGTACAATCAACTAATATAAGATGGAGCAGAACTAACATAATAAAAACATACATGGGACTTCCCATAATAAAAACATACATGGTCCAGTGGTTAAGACTCTGCCTTACAATACAGATGACTAAGACCCCAGGTGCCACTGAGCAAACAAGCCAACGCGCCACAGCTAGAGACACCATACCCTGCAAATACTGAGCCCATGAGCTATACAAGTAGACAATCCATGTGCCACAACGAAAGATTACACATGATGCAAGGAAGATCCTGCACGCCACAACTAAGACCTAATGCAGCCAAATAAATAAATATATTTTTTAAATGTACACACACCTGAAACTAATATGCTGTATGTCAATCATACCTCAATTTTTGAAAAACCAAGAAAAACACAAATATCTCCATAAAAATTTAAGAGGTTATAGTCTACATTAAAAAAACTAATAAGCTGGAGTATTTCATACAGGAGTTAAATCACAAAATGTCTGCAATCTTCACTGTTAGATCGCTATACAAGAGAAAATATGTTTTACTTTGTAGTCCCCAACATTAAATGGATTTTAAGAAAACTTTAAGACAACCAAAGACAGGTAACCAAAAAAACAATATGAAAAGATACCAAACAAATGACAGCTTGTGTGAATCCATAAAGAGAGGTCCACTGAAAACTGTCTCAGGGATTTATTTTAGGTTTGATTATTAGGATTGGCAAAGAAATGCAAATAAGCAAGTACCAAGCAATGAAGGCAGGAAAGCCTAAATTTAAAAGTTGTGAGAACTCAATGTTCACAAAAAACATCAACCACACTCCATTTTATGTATATGATCATTCTATATAATGTAAGTGCCCTAACCTGAACTGAATTGTGAGCAGGTTTAAGTATCACTTTAGTGATCACCCTCAATCAACACCAAATAACAAATGGGGGGCTTTTGCTTTTGAAAATTCCATATATTGAGCTGAATATTTTTGTCTGAATTTAAACCATGAATTATAAACAGAGTATTCAGGTCCTTAACAGTCTCTGTCTAGTGTTCAACTGCCTCCTACTGTGGTTACACTTAAATACACACACACACCAACAATCTTCAATTATGCCACTTCCATGCTGGTAAAACTTCAACAGCTCCCTAAAGTCTTTCCAAACACATTTCCAATATGATTCAAGAGCGACAATACAGCCGCACTCCAGCGCTTAAGCTTCACTTCTTATTTGTATCACATTTCACAAATACCCCATCCGTCTTTCTAACCAATCTGGGAATCTTTTTTTTTTTTACCAAGGACAGCCTGCATTTTGCCATTATCTACCATCTTCTATTTGTGAGATCCCCTCCAAATTTACTGTCAAAATAGAACAGATGAATTTCACGGCCCCGCCACCCCCCACTCAACTGTATAGCTTTCCTTCCTCTGACTCTCCAGGTTTTAAACTGTAAATCACATGTAAAAAGAATTATACCAAGAATTGTATCACAATTAATATCCATATAATGCTCTACCTTTTACAAAGCCCTTCGTTATCTCCCATACCAACCAACAACCTCCTTAACGACAGTGGCTCTATTAGTTATAAAAATCCCTACAGCATCTCTATTTTCTGAAGCAGAATATTTTCATTGAATTAGAATATTTCACAGTCTCTGTCTCTTAATATTTAAAAAACCCTTCAGTTATGCTCCCATCTTAAGAAAGGACCAAAAAAGAAGAGGGAGAAGGGTTCAGTTTAAAGATACAATTATTTCATAAGGAATATATGTTATTCTATAATGAAAAAATAAACTTTTCCCCTAAATTAAATACCCATACATAATCTCTGAAGCTGCTTAATGTCCTTGAAAAAATGTGGTACTGAACTGGCAATCTTTAAATTCTGTCCAACTAAAGCTCTATTTATAGTTGTAAAATGTACTTCACTATATTATGCATCTATGGATATCCGACAGTACAGGTTCATAAAAGGCTGAAATAGACAACTCTAGTTTCAAAAATCCAGCTTCTCACAATGCCAGACATACTAGTTTCTGGCTTTTCCATCTTCACAGGCCTCTTCCCTATCTTCTGGTCTGTGACAATAGAGAATGAAGGTATTTGTACTGTGAAAACTTCAATCTGTCTACATTTTACCAAAAGTGGAAGCTGTTTTTAATATACAGTCTCATCTTTTTAGAATTGTAGAAAGACTTAAATTTGAGCACAGTAAGACATCAATATATATCTGTTAAATAAAGTCTAAAGACTCCCAAGTGTGGAAGTAAAATTATGTGTTTTGGGTTGACCTGAATGCTTCCTCTTGTTTGTTGAACTAATCTGTATTTGACTCCAATGTCAAATTAATCTTGTCATCTGGAGTTTTAAAATGAACAATGTAATTATACATTGATTTTTTTTTCCTGGCTGTACTGCAAGATATGCAGGATCTTAGTTCCCTGACCAGAGATGGAACTCACGCTCCCTGCAGTGGAAGCCCAGAGTCTTAACCACTGAACCACAAGAAAACTCCTATATACACTTAATTTTTAAACAAATCATTCCGATCTCTATCTTGACTGGTATACTTAGAAGCTTACTTTCCAAAATAAAGTCAAGAAAAGAAGAGACTGGTCAGTGGCAATAAGACCACTCATTTGCATCATCATTCTTAAATGTTAAAGAAGAGTACAGTAAATGAACCCTATAAGACACGGCAATAAAAAGGCTTTCTGCTAAGATGTATGCTTTTAGCAAAGGTGGGCTTGCTCTGTTCCCACATGACACAAGTCTACTCAGCCACCTGGAACACTTCCTGTCAACATGTATGAAGTATCATGTGTGGCCATCACTACTAACTCAATAGTTTCCAGACAGACAAACACTGAAAAGAAACCAACCGAAAGTCGCCTTTTTAAAATCCTGTTTTTTAAAACGTCTAAATTAAGGGAAAGAGAACCAAAATAGGAAGAGAATTGGCACAGAAAGGCAAATAATCTTTTTAAACCAAAATGATTCTGATGAACCATAAGGAATCTGCTTGCATTTGAAGTTGCTGAGAGAAACGAACCCCCATTTAAACAAGGGGGAAAATTGACCTCCCTTCTCTCAGTTAACTGGAGTCTGTCACCTTTCTAAAGTGAAGAGGGAACAGAATAACAACCACCTCAAATTTAACTCATGAAAATTTATGACTTGGCAAACACCTGAGTTGTTTTTTTTTTAATTGGCTATTTAACAAAACAACTAGGCAACCATGCAAAGAAATCAAGTTTTGCTGTGGTATATTATCAGTACCTTTCTGTTCTCTCCTCTGAAAAAGTCAAGTATTTCCAACATCCTTATCAACTCATGGGCTGTCAAGGTGTCTCAGTGGTTAAAAAAAAAAAAAATCCGCCCACCAATACAGGAGACATGGGTTTGTTCCCTGGGTCAGGAGGATCCCTTGGAGAAGGAAATGGCAACCCACTCCAGTATTCTTGCCTGGGAAATCCAACAGACAGAATAGCCTGGCATGGACACAGTCCCTGGGGTCGCAAAGGAGTTGGGACTAAACAAGAATTAACTGTAACCTAGGCAGTAAGTTCTGAGACTTTGTAACAGAGCACAGCTTCAAAGAATACACAGCCTACCCAACATACAGCCAAGAAATAAAGTATTTAAAAGAAGAAAATATGAATAAAATTAATAACCCATGTATATATTCCATAACTATATAAGCCACCCTGCTTCGTATCAGTCGAATGAAGCCAGGTGATCTCAACCCATAGCTGCAACTATGCTACTGCATTTACTCAGAGCCACAAGCTACAATTCTTTTCCAGAAACTCTAGGACTATTTGTGAAGGGCATTTTAGTCCTCTAAAGGGATACTATGTGCATTCTTTTACATATGCTGACCACAGTACTGAAAAATAATGGGAAATCTGTCAAAGACCTCTCAAATGTCAAATCATACTCATTTATCATGTAGTCAATAGGTGAAAAAAAATTAAATTTACACATTACAACAAGCATATAAAACAACTAAGAATGTCAATTACAGATTTTTTTTAAAAAAATACCAAACTAGTTAACTGATTTTATGTGAAGCATGCACAAACCCTAAGTGGCAAAGGAAGAGTAAAACTATGCTTTCCAAACTTTTTTAACTGCTCAACATCTCAATTCTAGGCTCAAGTACTAGCTTTTAAAGTCACCTGTTCTCAACAGACACAGGATTTGAAAAGGCATATTAAACAGAATAAGATGTGCACCACTCATTAGCCAAAAGATTATTTTTATTTTACTATCAAGTCTTAAGTGTTACATTCTAACATCTTACTAATTTCCAAACACTGCTGGAATTACACATACCATTAAGAAGCAAAAGTCATCCCAACAACGTGTGTGTCTAACATTTATCTGCCGAGGTCCTGGGTAATCATAATACACGTGTGCGTCAAAGTATGAGAGCACAATGAATCAACTAAGCCTAAAATATTACATACGTTTAGGGAGTTCTTCTAGGCACTGGGCGAAGTTCCAATAGTCTATTACAACCACTTATTCAGTAAGAGAGGTAAGAATAAATCAGTCCTAAATGAGGTACAACTGCCCCATGATTACTCAGAAAGACATGAAACTTAATTTTTTTTTTTTAAAGTCAATGCTCCTTAAGGAGTTCCCTGGTGGCCTAGTGGTGAGGATTCCCGGCTTTCACTGCCCAGGCCCAGGTTCGATGCCTAGTAGGGCAGCTGAGATCCTGCAACCAGCGTGGGGAGGCCAAAAAGAAACAGGAGAATAATAAAAAACAGTCGATTTTCCAAATATCCACTTCCAACTAGGCCCCAAACCTTTCTAAAACCAAAACAAATTCTCTATTCCTCTAAACGAGTGTCGGCTCAAGTGTCCAGGTAGGAACTCTCTCCGCCCAATTAACTGCCCCTGCACTTCACTCTTCAGCACCAGGTTTGGTCGGTCCTCATTAACACAGTCACAATCTCAGCTCACGCTCCACAACTACCCTGTTGTCAGAGTAAAGACTCGGGAGTGGTTGGTTGTTTTTTTTTTTTAAGACTAACACGTGGGGGGGGGGGGGGGTCACAATAGAGATCGCTGTTAAGGAAAAATCTTTCACGTGGGGGCTAAGCGGGTGAGGGATCAGGGAAGTTAATGGATAAACAGAAAGGGTCCAATACTCTCAGGATCCCTCAAACTCAACGCCCAACTTGAGGGGAAGGTGGTAAGTCAACCCACCCCCACAACCTGGTCCCCCTTCCTTCACCATCCTGAACCCAATTCCTAGGCCAGTGCCTTCTGCCGCAGCACCGGGTTCTCGACTCCAGCCCCCGAACTCAAGCGCAGGGAAAGGGGAGGCATTTAGGCCTCGCCTCCCAGCGGCCTTCCTTCCCCGGCCGGGGCGGGAGGGGACCCAGGAAGCCGCGCCCGGTTTTCAGTGGGGGGGGCGGGGGTGTACGGAGAGCCTAGGCCGCGCCTCCCACCCCGGCGGTCCTAGGCCTCGGCCCGCCCGAGGCGGGGCCCGGGGTCGCGGCGGCGGGCTGGGCGCCGGCTCACCTACCTGGGTTGCCAGTCATTCCAGCTCCGCGGGTACTTGGTGCCGCCGCCGCCGCTGCTCAGCCGAGACCCCGGGGCTCTGCGGCTCATTACCTTCCCCGACACGACATGGCCAAGCGCCGCCGCCCGAAGAAGCGCGAGTCGCCGCCCGAACCGGCCGCCGCCGACACTCCGCTCCGGCCCGGGGCTGAGGAGGAAGCCGAGCAGCAGCAGGAGGAGGAGGCGGCGGAGGGCGGGGGAGGCGGACGGCCGTTCCGGGTTCCGCCTGAGCCCGCAGCGCAGGACGAGGAGGCGGGAGTGCCGCGGCGCGAGGGAGGCGGAGGAAGGGGAGGCGACTTCTCTTCCAGGGCCGTCCGCGGCCCGCGACGCCCGGGCCCAGGAGGAGGAGGACAGCGAGGAGGAGGCGGTGGCGACGGCGCCCCACGCTCACACAGCCACTGCTTCCCCGCCTCCCGGCTCCGCCCGCCGCGCCGCCGCTACCGCACGGCATGCTGGGAGAGAGGGGCGGTGCCGGCGCCCGCCGGGCCAGGGCAGAGGGGCGGGGTCAGATCAGATGGGCGGGGCCTTGGGCGGGGCCGGCGCGGCGAGCGGACTGTCCTCCGGCTCCCTGCGCTAGTCGCGGCTCTCCGCGGACCGCGCCGAAGTCCAGCCCCGCCGCGGGGGATCACGGGAGAGGGGATCTCCGCCACCACCCCGACACGCACACCCTCCCACTTACTCCCGGGAAAGCACCTGACCCCCTGAGGGCCGGGCAGTCAGGTGTAACCCGGCCACCAGTGAAGAACCTGCTGTGCCCTTGAGGGGGTGGGGGCAGCTAGGGGGCGCGCGTGCATACACACACACACACACACGTGCCATGAGGGTTCACGTGTGTCCACGTTCCTCACCTTCTACGGTAAAAAGTGGAATTTTTTTAAAAACGGGTTGATCTCCATCTACCCTGCCTCTACCTGAAATGTGTCCATAAAGTCCTGACACCCTGACCGTTTCTTCTCATTGCAAAAAAAAAAAAAAGTAGGAAAAGCTAATTACTGAGGAGCACCAACCCCGATCCCGTGAAACGCGAAATATGCTCTATCTTCTCACGGTAACACTTCCCCACTTTCCCCGCCAAAAAGAGACTGGAGAGTGGGGGCGGGGGGACAGCCTAAGCACTCTCTCCCCCATCGCGACAGTGCTCCAAAAGTCTTCAGTAAATCATTTGATACGTAATGTGAATGCCATGTACAATAAAATTTCAGCAAGGTGCACATCAGACAGGTAACAGGAGTTACATTTGGGGAGGTTATTCAAATGGATCTTACCCCTCTCTGCACAGAGGGTCTTGACCTATTTTACGTTGCAAGAGGAAAGTCTATATATTGCTTGTGTGATTAAAAGTGGTTACCAAAGTTGAGATTATGAGATGTTACTCATCCTCTTTCCGCTCCTTCCTTATGCCCACCAACCCCTCATAAAGGTATGATCCTGCCAGTTGTAGAGGATGGAAAGTTAGATTTTCAAATGCACTTTCTCACCCCCCCCCCCCCGCCCCCGCCCCCACTCCACCCATCCCGGAAAAAAGAAACTCCTCTGAACTGGGGCTGTTTGACTCAACCTAGAAATTCCCACTAGGTCAGACTTAAGTATGGTCACCCACATGCATAAAAAAAAGGTTGGTTTTTTTTTTTAAATAAAATATCTGTGTGAAAAGAAATACATCTGGAAATTTGCCCTGGGTTCCCCCATACTTGCTTGAGGAAGGATCCCACTGTTGTAAAGGGGGCCGTACTCAACCCCTGTCCTCAAGGAATTCTGGAAGTAGGGGTCAAAGAGATAATCTACTCAATATTATTAGAAATAGCTAAAATTGCTATGTTTGCTCAATCTTTCCTCTCTCCACCATCCTGCAAGCCTGTCTCACAATCTGACTAACAAAGCCCCCTCGACCAAAGCCTTTCCTTAATTCTAAATTTTGAGGATTCCTTGTACCTGTTTTTCTCAGATTGTTTTCTTTTTGTGCTCCAGGTGAGTTCCCGCTCTCCTCCTCTCTGGGACTCTCAGACCCCTGAGCCAATGGCTGATGTAGCCAATCAATCATGTTGATTTCCTTCAACAGTTGATTGCAACAGTGGTGCAGTGACCAAATTATGTCAGTTGTTCAAATTCCAAAATGATTTCCAAAAGACTAATCAGTAACTTAGAACCCTGAGAAAATTTTCAGGAGTCCTCTAACCTTTTCAAATTACAGGACACCAGCAGAGTAATTCAAGGAAGGGCTCTGGGATCAAATTCCAACGCTGTGTAAAAGCTCGGGCTGGGGTGGGGTGGGAGGGGGGCGGGGGTGCAAGGCTGAGTGCCCCAGGTTCTCATCTGTAAAATATAGATGATAATATTAGCACTGACCTCTTCAGGATGTTGAGAGGGTTAATAGCGATCTTGCATGTAAAGTGCTTTTCACAGTGCCTGCCACTTGGTAAACAATCACAGCTAAAAATCAGATCCTTCACTTCACTGAAGCACATGGCTGTTTGGATTATGCATGACCAGTGAAGAATGAGAAAAAAAAAAAAGGTAGCTGGCAGGGGTTGTGCCCAATTGCTCAAGCAATTGCTTTTTATTTATCATTTTTTCCCCTACTGTTTACATAGAAATGATTAACCCTCAAAAACAGTGTTCATACAGAGGAGGTGTAAGGACGCAGAAGGTGAGTGAGTGTCATTTAGCAGCAACTTCCTGGAAAGCAATTTAAGAGTGTGTATCCAAAGACTTAAAATGAATTCCCTTTGCTCCTAGGAGATTCCTCTCCTAGGATTGTATCCTAAGAAGATATGCGACACTGCAAAGTTATTTTCTTCTAATAAAGATCAGATCATGTGACAATCCTGGTTAAAACACATCAATGGCTTCCCATTCTCTAGATAAAATCTAGACAGACTCATCATTACTAAGAGTCTGTAAAAACTGGCTTCTCCTGCGTTGCAAACATCCCAGGGCTGCTCATACCCGTGAACAGGATCCTAATAATGGTTCTAAATTTCTTCTTCATAGTAAAATCCTCTCACCTAGGCTGTACCCCAGTTTAAAAAAATGAGAATCTCTAAATGTAGATTCAGGCATTAAAATTTTTTAGACTTCCCCATCGGATTCTAATATGCACACAAGACTGAAAAACACCATTTTTGAGCACCTAAGAACTGAAAACGCTAACCCTCCACCCATACCTCCCAATATATGTTGGTTATAAAAATTCTAAACCACTGGGAAAGAAAGACTTAAAAGCTCAGTTTTCCCATGATGACTACTTGGATACTTAAAAATACATATACATCAAATATGATCAATGTTCAAAACTTTCCAAAATTTTTTCTCACTTCTTTTGGTGGTTCGGCTTCTCTGGTTCCATTAGCACTTTTTAATTCCACTCCAAACACAGAGACAATTTCTGTTCCTGAAACACACTGAGCCTCTCCAGTCCCAGAGTTGGTCTTTTTGTTTTTGCTTTTGTTTTTATTTTTTGTACTTGATGTTGCCTCTGCCTGGACTGCCTTTCGAACTGAACTTCGCTCCCATTAGGGTTGGGACTAAGGTAAAGAGTGGAGTGCCTCTGGTGCTGAATTTAAGGAGGTACTCACTCTTGAGACTGTCCAAATGCAACCCTGCACTTGGCACAGGCCTGCAAGTAACTGCCTCCTTAAATCAAGGCAGCTAGGCACCTCATTTGTCTCACCTTAGTTCTGTTTCCCTTGGCCCATCTCAGTTCTTTGGAGAAGGTTTTCTCTGACTTCCCTCCTCAAAAAAGCAGGCCAGTACCCTATCCAGGTGTGCTCTATCACACACCCCATTTCTTTCCTTGGTAACACCCATCACCATCTGCAAGTATTGGATTTCTTTGCATATTTATTACCTGTCTCACCCTTAGGGTACAAACTGTGTGAGATTCAAGCTCATACCTGTCTCACCTCTACCTCCTCCATCCCCAGCCAACAGCACAGCACTTGACTTAGAGTAAATAAACACTCAAAAAATAGTTGTTAGTGGAAGGAATGAAATGGACATCAACTAAGATATGGACCAAATTCAGTTCAGTCTCACAGTCATGTCTGACTCTTTGCATGTCTTCAGTCATGCAACCCATGGACTGCAGCACGCCAGACTTCCCTGTCCATCACCAATTCCTGGAGCTTCCTCAAACTCATAGCCATAGAGTTAGTGATGCCATCCAACCATCTCATCCTCTGTCATCCACTTCTCCTCCTACTTAAAGGTTGACCTTTCCCGGCATCAGGGTCTTTTCTCATGAGTCAGTTCTTCACATCAGGTGGCCAAAGTATTGGAGTTTCAGCTTCAGCATCAATTTATACTCAGGGTTGATTTACTTTAAGATTGACTGGTTTGATCTCCTTGCAGTCCAAGGAACTCTCAAGAGTCTTCTCCAACACCACAGTTCAGAAGAATCAATTCTTCAATGCTCAGCTTCCTTTATGGTCCAATTCTCATGTCCATACATGACTACTGGAAAAAACAGCTTTGACTAGATGGACCTTTGTGGGCAAAGTAATGTCTCTGCTATTTAATATGCTGTCTAGATTTGTTATAGCTTTTCTTCCAAGGAGCAAGTGTCTTTTAATTTCATGGCTGCAATCATGATCTGCAGTGATTTTGGAGCCCAAAAAACAAAGTCTCTCACTGTTTCCATTGTTTCCCCATCTATTTGCCATGATGCTTTGGGACTGATGCTATGATCTTAATTTTTTGAATGTTGAGTTTTAAGCCAACTTTTTCACTCTCTTCTTTACTTTCATCAAGAGGCTCTTTAGTTTCTCTTTGCTTTCTGCCATAAGGGTGGTGTCATTTCCATATCTGAAGTTATTGATATTTCTCCTGGCAGTCTTGATTCCAGCTTGTGCTTCATCCAGCCCGGCATTTCCCATGATGTACTCAGCATAGACATTAAATAAACAGGGTGACAACATACAGCCCTGATGTACTCCTTATCCAATTTGGAACCAGTCCGTTGTTCCATGTCCAGTTCTAACTGTTGCTTCTTGAGCTGCATACAGATCTCTTTAAGAATTTCCCACAGTTTCTTGTGATCCACACAGTCAAAGGCTTTGGCATAGTCAATAAAGCAGAAGTAGATGTTTTTCTGAAATTCTCTTGCTTTTTCAATGATCCAACGGATGACGGCAATTTGATCTCTGATTCCTTTGCCTTTTCTAAATCCAGCTTGAACATCTGGAAATTCTCAGTTCATATACTATTGAAGCCCAGCTTGAAGAGTTTTGAGCATTACTTTGCTATTGTGTGAGATGAGTGCAGTTGTGCAGTAGTTTGAACATTCTTTGGCATTACCTTTCTTTGGGATTGAAATGAAAACTGACCTTTTCCAGTCCTGTGGCCACTGGTGAGTTTCCCAAATTTGCTGGCATATTGAGTGCAGCACTTTAACAGTATCATCTTTTAGGATTTGAATAGCTCAACTGAAATTCCATCACTTTCACTAGTTTTGTTTGTAGTGATGCTTCCTAAGGCCCACTTGACTTCACATTCCAGGATGTCTGTGTGAGTGGTGTGATTGTGGTTAATTATTTAATTATGGGTAGCATACATGCTTTTTTTTTCTCACTATGAGGCCAGTGGAGAAATACAAATTCTTGCCAACTTTTCAAATGGAAGATTTATTAAATATATTTCATTACACAGATTTAAAAAAATCAAGACATGTGACATAGTATTTGTGCTTTTACTGTAGTAATAGCAGGTTAATTTTTTTCCCCAACATTTTTATTTGGATATTTAATCTTAAAATTCAGTTATAAGTTGCAGTTCTCCTTTTCAGTCCTGAGATAACTTCCCCTTGATATATGGGGAAAAGACTCATTTTGCCTCCTCTTTTCTTCTCTCAGTCTCTCATTTAGTATCAATCAGATTCTCAGAGACTTTCATAGATTAGCAAACATATTGACTAAGGGGTATTTAAATAGTTTTTGTTTGGTGGCTGGTGACCATGTTGATACTTTATCAGGAAGTTAAAATAACCAAGTAGATCAGTGTCA
>NW_026292093.1:0-24911 GCF_023091745.1 Budorcas taxicolor | reverse complement strand
ATTTCGATGCATTTTTATCAACATTTACTAGGTAAAAAACACTTCGTTCTACAAAGTCAGTAATCTGCCAGAAACCTATTTCATTTTTCCAAATTTTCCAGATTTAGAAAAATTTCGATATTTTTCCATTTTGGGGGTCTTAGAGTCAAAATTGGCCTTGGCCTATTTCTATAACAAATGTTCATAACTGAAAAAAATAGTGACCTACCAATTTTCATGCATTTTTATCAAGGTTTACTAAGCCAAATGCACTTCATACTACAAGGACAGAAAACTGCCAGCAAAAACGTTTTTACGTATCTTCAAGTTCTAGCCATTATCATGTCATGCATGAGTAGATAAGCTCATATACACACATATACAACAACTACAGAGGTAAATATAGCCACATGAGAGCATGCTGGTGAGTTTTGAAAGCTTTTAAAAGAGTTTAACCCTCACCTATTTGAAGACTTAGCAAATGTGCACAAAATCCTTGTTTTTGAGCTTTGCGTGTGACTTTGAGCTATCCTTGCTTGATTACCTTGCTATGGCCGAGCTTGGAGGGGTCTTGAGAGTCCTTGAGAGCTTGTTAGAAGTCTTGTATGCTCAAGAAAATGCTATGGCCGAAGATGAGAGAGAAGGAGAGAGTTTGAGAGAGTTTTTGAGAGGAAAATGATGTTTGAAGTGGTTGTATGAGTGGTGCTTGTGTGTGTGTCGGCCTAAAGCTTACAAAATCTGATTTTTGTGTCATCTAAAGTCTAATTTAAATTTTTAAGAGCATGGGTGTTGAGAAGGCCGAGAAAAGGTGATTGGGGTAGGGTGTTAGGGAATTTTTTAAAGCTTTGTGTCTTGTGTTGTGTCATAGTTTGTCTAGATTGTTTTTATTTTGTCTATCCCAGGTAGCATGGTGTCTTGTGTTGTCATAGGAATGTTGGGAAATTAGGGAATATAGGTAGAATAAAATATAGGAATGTTTGTTGATGAGTTTGAATTATGAATAGAATAATAGATAGTGGAAAATGTAGGAATAGTTTAGTGTTATTTTATTGTTAGTGGAGTTTGTAGAGATTTTGAATTAGGAATATAATATTAGTTAGTGGATTGTGTAGGATTATTTAATAGTCTAGTGCTTTGTGTAGGATTCTTTGTTGATTAGCGTGCGAGCACGCTTTCCTAGGTGTAGGGCACGAACTACGATGTAAGGCATGTACTTCAAGATAAATGCACAGATTCTAATGCAAATGCACGCAAACCTAGGTGAATGCACGTAAACCAATGCAAGGCATGTAATTCAATGCAATGCACGTAAATCAAGGTAAGACTCTTAAACCTAAGTTATGGCACGCAATTCAAGGTTAGTGCACACAAATCGAGGTATCGCACATAAATCGAAGTCAGGGCACGTAAATCGAGATTAGGGCACACAATTCTTGGTTAAGGCACGTATGACGAGGCATGCACGAAAACCAAAATAGGACACGTAATCCAAGTTCGGTCATATAATTTTGGATCTATGGCATGCAAATCGAGGTAAGACATGTTATTCGAGGTCGGGCCTCACATCTTCCCCTCCTTAAAAGAATTTCATCGCGAAATTCATTCTTACTCGATGAGGTCATTTGGATGGATTCTAACATTTGTTATTATTATTATTATTTTTTCCCACTCCAGTTCATCCCGTGTTCTGTGAACTCTCTTACCACAACCAATTCACTTCCTACGTTTCTCCAATCTTTTATTTCGGTGTAACCCCTACATTTACAGTTCGTTCCTTCGAACGACTCTATTTTTTCCAATTAATCTTATGGTCGAGTTCCCGAAATAAGATTAGAACCTTCGAGCATAGTAATCAAAGCTGCATCGGTATTCTAACAACATAATGATAACTCCAAAATCTTGACCTATGTCATGTCAATCATGCATTCATACCTCAAAAGGAATATCGCAATAATACCATGATCCTATGGTGACATACCATAATTTCAAAATGATAGGTCTATATCCGATTTACATATCCTATCAACTAGCTTCAAAATTGTTAACACGTAGGATATACACAAGTTATGGATCATTTTCACAATACGACCCTATCTTCAAGAAGAACTCACCAAACAAACTAATCCACCTCAAGTCATCGTCTATCGATAGTATCATAGTCCTTATCTCGTAGGTACCTTAGGCTAGCAAATCTTCTAATGACTAGTCTCCTGGTTACAGGCTCCTATTCGCTAACATTCTTTCCCAACTTCGTTAACCTTCACGCTCGTAATCACGGAGGAAGACCGTTGAGATTCATTAAACTCGAATTCTAAGGTTTATTAAGTACCACCAACAAATTGCCGTCGAAATTGCATGGGTAAACTAATCATTTGGCACTAGTTCAACTCTTCAAGTAAGTTTCATCAACTTTTGATCCACAATTTATTTCCTTATTCAAATCTCTATCTTTAAGTCACGAGGTTTCAGAATTTCTTTTAATCTTAATCAAGACTCCTAAGGTGAATAGTTTCAACCTCAAATAAATTCCACTCACCTCAATCCAAGGTAACGTCATATTAGGAAGACAATGGTCCTACTCACTTAGCAACCTAGTCATTCGTTCGAACACTCAATGCCCGCCAATATATCTTCAACATTAGTGTTACTAAGCTAGGTTCATAGCCATGTAAGTGATATCAATGCTCCACTAGGTTACCGACCGTACAACAACAGTCTTAGAACTATAAATGGGCACCGAAATGGTCTAGCTCATAAGATACTTACCATACTAATCTAAGTAGCTTATTACATGAAATAACTTCAAGGCAATGTCATCATAAGAATTATAACCACAAGTCATCCTACAATATAATCTGATAGAACTTCAAAAGTAATCAACCACTCATTTAACAATCACTACAAGATGCACCTTCTATTCAATCAAACACGATTCGAAGTCTACCAACAACTAGTTTCTAGGCGTGAAACGGTGCACATAATATAGTGGTCTAACAGTAGTCTCTTGGGTCATCATGACTCTAATTCATCTCTATCTTAACTATATGAAATCTTACTCTCCATGTTTACATGCTCAACTAGCTAAGAGTTTCAAGACTCATCGACCTTAGGTCCTAGGGTTTACCATGAATCATCATGCATACTCACTATTAGCTATTTAGGATTACTAATCATACCCTAACGACTCTACTTTGCAACAAGATGCTTTAATATCATTTCCATGGTTTATATACTAGGTCCATGGTATTACTTAGGGATATATGCTTCCTAACATCCTCTTGGGTATCCAAATAACGAGGGTGTAGAATGACTTACTTTACATAATTACAACTAAATCTGAGGGGCACCAAACTAATACCATGTTTCTTAATATCACCAATATCCAACTTAGGACCTTTAGCAACGTTAGTCATCTAATTCATAATTCAATACTTTACACTTCTATTCGACCTAACATTTTAGGTGTAGTCTTCCGAACACGAGTTCTAGCTACGTGAATTCCTCGATTCCAGTATCCCTATATCTTGTTATACTAAAGAATCATCAACCTTGTTAAATTCGGTCTCCAGAGTTGCCTACATGTCTTGAGGTTATCCATTGTTAAGTCACTCAAATACACTATCCATGTTTTAAAAATCTAACCCCTAAAAGTAAACTATTGTCAACTTCCACGAATTCATCTCTTAATTTTTAGGTCGCGATCTTACCATTTAGTGAACTTAAAACTCGAAAGTATACACCATATCGGATTCATCAATGCTTCATTCCAATCAAGTAAAGATTCAATCATACAAGTATATTGCTAACTTCTTAGATAGTCTATCAAGCCAATTTTAAGATGTGACAAATGGATTCAAAGCAACCTCTAAGTCAACTTCCACTATAAGCACATGATAATATATACTACTCTACATATCTAATAGTATACTCTTATATTCTAAGGGAAGTTGTATGTCATTAACCTTTATACTTGCACCATAATTTGAAGAACGGTTTAACGGAATCAAGAACTTCATAGCTATAAAATTGACAATTTAATCACAGGTATGGGTATTCCAAGATAAGGAGATAACTTTACCTCAACAATTATACATGTGCTACGCATTTTATATATGCATATACAATAATACATACGATACATCGAGCACCTGTTAAAATGCGAGAAATCTCTAACCGAGCCTTTTCATTCTTCCTACATAAATTCAATTCCAAGAAAGTCCTAATCCTAACTATCTATGTGTATAAACTGTCAGTCATGGTTACGTAACATGCACATGTATCAAAGAAGGAGTATAAAAGCATGCATGCATTATTGAGGGCACTAACGTGTCAGTGTGCATGACACATAGTACATATGGTCTACAAAGGCACACGATATTCAATGCAAAAAAGCAATTAAAGAACATTAACACACATTGACACATATAAACAAGACATCAAAATTAGCCTAAGGCTTCTACCCATGGTCCGAGAGTTGAACCTGACTAATGCTTAGTTAGCAAACTAGGCCCTGATACCATTCTAATATAGGTGTCACACCCCAACCCAACCTAAGGAGGCTAGACTAAGGTGTGACCTAATCATTCATATTATTTTACGACTATAACCGATTGACGAAGGTTAAAGCTTATCCGCTAGCCCAAAACTCCAAATTATTTTTTGAAAAACCGACAGCATAACGACTATATTTAGGACCTTTTAATTTGACCTAATTTCTAAATGCGTCAATTATTCCAAACATTAATCCAATTCCATTAAGAATTCCTATTTTGTCGTCGACCGATATGCCTATTAGTCTATCTCGAAAGTCTCGTTTGATTAACAAGCCTAGCATAATAACTATGTCCCATTTATTTGTCAATTCCTATCGCGCACGTACCTGTTGTTCTTTATCTTATGATTGAGCACCTAGGTGAGTTTAGATAGAGTTACGTTATTTGATACTTCACTTAGTGGTTTAAACACTTACGATAACTACTAATCAAAGAATGAAAGCAAACAACCAAATAAAGAGTTTGCCCGATTATAATTAGTACAAGCTAAAATTAGACCCAAATTACAACGTCATTTACACCAACAAAATAAGTAGTCTTCAAAGCAAACACAATGTTCACAGAATAGCCACAGATAAGCAAGGCACATAAAACACGTAATCACTCTGAGGAATCATCAATAGACGCATTCTATTCGGGTACCTATTCCAAATCTTCTTCACCTGTGATGATAAAAGAGGGTGATTCCTTATGAACTCAGCGAGGGGGAACAAGGGATAACGTTTTTAAAAAAACTCTTTTCCGATTAATCTTATGAAAAACCATTTTGAAAACATGTCATATGAAATAAGCAAGTTCATAACATAACATAAATATAAATGAACACATTTACCCGTCTTTCCTCCCCGAGATCCTCTAGGAACTAAGTGAGAGTACTTAAACACATAGTGAAAAGGATATGGTGAGCTTTCGCTCTCAAGATCAATCGGCGGGCATTTGCTCTCAAGATCATTTCTGATAACAGTTGTTGCGGCCGGCTTCAATCATCCACTTATCACTCCAAATGGGAGTATTCCGGATATACCCCGAAATCCGACGACCCAACTCTCTGAGGAAGTCTAGCCCCCAAGCGAGAGAGGGAATTAGACCATGGTAGTCACGGTAGCACCGGCAAGCTCGATGCCGCCCGGTGTGCGTTAAACGCTACCATGCCAGAATGAAAGGTTGCAATCTTGTATGCAATGCACATGTGTTCCATTTAGCATTTCACATTGAGAGGTCAACAAAGTAGGTAGCCTCCGAGCAAATATATGATCACATTTTGACATATTGGCACATAAGGTATTGTAAGAAAATATAATCATTTCATATATCAATTTGGAAGCAATTAAACTTTCACGGGCAGCCCAGTAATCATGTTCAAATAAGCCATTGAATATCTTTTAACAATTCACATTAGGAGGTCAACAAAGTAGGTTGCCTCAGAGCAATTATAAGATCACATATCGACAAGTAAACATACGAGGCATGCTTTGACATGTAAATTCACTTTGTAAAACACTTAGAAGCATGTGAACATTTAACGGACAGCCAAGTAATCACCATATAACAAGTCATATAGCTAATTTTAGTTCACATATCAAGTGTTGAGATCATACAAGCATGCAACGAAACTTACACCAAACCGGGTACAAGAATAGTCCACTTATCAACATGCAATCATCGGGAATCATGTCTAGAGCTATAAGGACAATTCCAGACAGCCTATTAACCTTCCTCAACATCAATTATAATACACACAAGAGTGGTTTATTACTCGGGAGCCTACGGGGCCATTAGGGTTTACTAGGCCCTGCTCGTGGTTGGTTTCGTTTACTAAGCACCACAAGTAACACTTAAACCATATCAAGCATACTTAACATTTATTAGACAGCCTACTAATCATGCAATTGAACACATTAAACCATAGGATCATCACTTAGCAAGTTTTCATAAGCAATAGGGCCTAAATTCGTGCTTACACATGCGATTAAGCCACAATTTGTCACGTGATTAAACCCAAGCCATGCATCAACCAAATTAAACAACCTCAACCAACCACAACAGTCCACACAACATCTATGTGCCACAATTCCAAGCATTCAATACCACAAGTGAAGTTACAACATGTTTCAAAGCATTTTACTAAGCAAAACCCTACTGCAATGGTCTGTTTTCCCGCATTCAATTAGCCAATAAAATAATCTCCAAATTCTATGAACAAACTGTCAAATTAAATCTTAATGAGTGATTTAAATCTAGGAACAAACCTCGCATTATTTGGAGTTCGGACTTAGGAGTTACGGCCAAAACCGTGGGACTACGCAAAATTGTCCAGTTTTGAACACATTACGATTGTTTCCATTTTTGAGCGTCTTAGAATCATATTTAGCTTTGTCCTATTTCTGAAAAAAATGTCAAGAACTGCAAAATCTAGAAAAATACCAATTTCGATGCATTTTTATCAAAATTCACTATGTAAAAAACACTTCGTTCTACAAAGTCAGTAATCTGCCAGAAACCTATTTCATTTTTCAAAATTTTCCAGATTTAGACACATTTCGATATTTTGCCATTTTGGGGGTCATAGATTCAAAATTGGCCTTGGCCTATTTCTACAACAAATGTTCATAACTGACAAAACTAGTGACCTACCAATTATCATGCATTTTTATCAAGGTTTACTAAGCCAAATGCACTTCATACTACTAGGTCAGAAAACTGCCAGCAAAAACGTTTTTACCTATCTTCAAGTTCTAGCCATTATCATGCCATGCATCAGTAGATAAGCGCATATACACACATATACAACAACTACAGAGGTAAATATAGCCACATGAGAGCATGCATGTTTGTTTTGAAAGCTTTTAAAAGAGTTTAACCCTCACCTCTTTGAAGACTTAGCAAACGTGCACAAAATCCTTGTTTTTGAGCATTGTGTGTGACTTTGAGCTATCCTTGCTTGATTACCTTGCTATGGCCAAGCTTGGAGGGGTCTTTAGAGTCCTTGAGAGCTTGTTAGAAGTCTTGGATGCTCAAGAAAATGCTATGGCCGAAGATGAGAGAGAAGGAGATAGTTTGAGAGAGTTTTTGAGAGGAAAATGATGTTTGAAGTGGTTGTATGAGTGGTGCTTGTGTGTGTGTCGACCTAGAGCTTACAAAATCTGATTTTTGTGTCATCTAAAGTCTAATTTGAATTGTTAAGAGCATGGGTGTTGAGAAGGCCGAGAAAAGGTGCTTGGGGTAGGGTGTTAGGGAATTTTTTAAAGCTTTGTGTCTTGTGTTGTGTCATAGTTTGTCTAGATTGTTTTTGTTTTGTCTATCCTAGGTAGCATGGTGTCTTGTGTTGTCATAGGAATGTTGGGAAATTAGGGAATCTAGGTAGAATAAAATATAGGAATGTTTGGTGATGAGTTTCAATTATGAATAGAATAATCAATAGTGGGAAATGTAGGAATAGTTTAGTGTTATTTTATTGTTAGTGGAGTTTGTAGAGATTTTGAATTAGGAATATAATATTGGTTAGTGGATTGTGTAGGATTATTTAATAGTCTAGTGCTTTGTGTAGGATTCTTTATTGATTAGCGTGAGGGCATGCTTTCCTAGGTCTAGGGCACGAACTACGAGATAAGGCACGTACTTCAAAATAAATGCACAGATTCCAATGCAAATGCACGCAACCCTAGGTGAATGCACGTAAACTAATGCAAGGCAGTAATTCAATGCAATGCACATAAATCGAGGTAAGACTCTTAAACCTAGGTTATGGCACGCAATTCAAGGTCAGTGCACACAAAACGAGGTATTGCACATAAATCGAAGTTAGGGCACGTAAATCGAGATTCGGGCACACAATTCTACCAACAACTAGTTTCTTGGCGTGAAATGGTGCACATAATACGGTGGTCTAACAGTAGTCTCTTGGGTCATTATGACTCTAATTCATCTCTATCTTAACTATATGAAATCTAACTCTCCTCATTTACATGCTCTACTAGCTAAGAGCATCAAGACTCATCGACCTTAGGTCCTAGGTTTACCCTGAATCATAATGCATACTCACTATTAGCTATTTAGGATTACTAATCATACCCTAACGACTCCACTTTGCAACCAGATGCTCTAATATCATTTCCATGGTTTATATACCAGGTCCATGGTATTACTTAGGGATATATGCTTCCTAACATCCTCTAGGGTATCCAAATAACAAGGGTGTTTGACTTACTTTGCATAATTACAACTAAATCCGAGCGGCACCAAACTAATACTATGTTTCTTAATATCATGAATATCCAACTTAGGACCTTTAGCAACGTTAGTCATCTAATGCATAATTCAATACTTTACACTTCTATTCGACCTAACATTTTAGGTGTAGTCTTCCGAACACGAGTTCTAGCTACGTCAATTCCTCGATTCCAGAATCCCTATATCTTGTTATACTAAAGAATCATCAACCTTGTTAAATTCGGTCTCCATAGTTGCCTACATGACTTGAGGTTATCTATTGTTAAGTCACTCAAATACACTATCCATGTTTTAATAATCTAACCCCTAAAAGTAAACTATTGTCAATTTCCACGAATTCATCACTTAATTTCTATGTCGCAATCTTACCATTTAGTGAACTTAAAACTCAAAAGTATACACCATATCGGATTCATCAATGCTTCATTCCAATCAAGTAAAGATTCAATCATACGAGTATATTGCTAACTTCTTAGATAGTCTATCATGTCAATTTTAAGATGTGAGAAATGGATTCAAAGCAACCTCTAAGTAAACTTCCACTATAAGCACATGAGAATATATACTACTCTACATATCTAATAGTATACTGTTATATCCAAAGGGAAGTTGTATGTCATTAACCTTTATACTTGAACCACAATTAGAAGAACGGTTTAACGTAATCAAGAACTTTATAGCTATAAAATTGACAACTTAATCACAAGTATGGGTATTCCAAGATAAGGAGATAACTTTACCTTAACAATTACTCCTGTGCTACGCATTTTATATAAGCATATCCAATAATACATACGATACATCGAGTACCTGTGAAAATGCGAGAAATCTCTAACCGAGCGTTTTCACTCTTCCTACATAAATTCAATTCCAAGAAAGTCCTAATCCTAACTATCTATTTGTATAAACAGTCAGTCATGGTTACGTAACATGCACATGTATCAAAGAAGGAGTATAAAAGCATGCATGCAATATTGAGGGCACTAACGTGCCGGTGTGCCTGACACAGAGTACATATGGTCTCCAAAGGCACTTGATATTCAATGGAAAAAGAAATTAAAGCACATTAACACACATTGACACATATAAACAAGACATCAAAATTACCTTAAGGCTTCTACCCATGGTTCGAGAGTTGAACCCGACTAATGCCTAGTTAGCAAACTAGGCCCTGATGCCATTCTAATATAGGAGTCACGCCGCAACCCAACCTAAGGAGGCTAGACTAAGGTGTGATCTAATCATTCACATTATTTTACGGCTATAACTGATTGACGAAGGTTAAAACTTATCCGCTAGCCTTAAACTCCAAATTGTTTTTTGAAAAACTGACAGCATAACGATTGTATTTAGGACCTTTTAATTTGACCTAATTTCTAAATGCCTCAATTATTCCAAACATTAATCCAATTCCATTAAAAATTCCTATTTTGTCGTCGACCGATATGCCTACTAGTCTATCTCGAAAGTCTCGTTTGATTAACAAGCCTAGCATAATAACTATGTCCCATTTATTTGTCAATTCCTATCGCGCAAGTACCTGTTGTTCTTTTTCTTATGATTGAGCACCTAGGTGAGTTTAGATAGAGTTACGTTATTTGATTCTTCACCTAGTGGTTTAAACACTTACGATAACTACTAATCAAAAAATGAAAGCAAACAACCAAATAAAGAGTTTGTCCGATTATAATGAGTACAAGCTAAAATTAGATCCAAATTTCAACGAAGTCATTTACACCAACAAAATAAGTAGTCTTCAAAGCAAACACAATGTTCACAGAATAGCCACTGACAAGCAAGGCACAGAAAACACGTAATCACTCTGAGGAATCATTAACAGACACATTCTATTCGGGTACCTGTTTCAAATCTTCTTCACTTATGATGATAAAAGAGGGTGATTCCTTATGAACTCAACGAGGGGGAACGAGGGATAACGTTTTAAAAAAAAACGAATTTTTGATTAATCTTATGAAAAACCCTTATGAAAACATGTCATATGAAATAAGCAAGTTCTTAACATAACATAAATATAAATGAACACATTTACCCATATTTCCTACCCGAGGTCCTCTAGGAACCAAGCGAGAGTACTTAAACACATAGTGAAAAGGATATGGTGAGCTTTCGCTCTCAAGATCAATCGGTGAGCATTTGTCTCTCAAGATCATTTTTTATAACAGTTGTTGTGGCCGGCTTCAATCTTCCACTTATCACTCCAAATGGGAGTACTCCGGATGGTACCCCGAAATCCTATGACCCAACTCTCTGAGGAAGTCTGGCCCCTAAGCGAGAGAGGGAATTGGACCATGGTAGTCACGGTAGCACCGTAAAGCTCGATGCCGCCCGGCGTGCGTGAAATGCTACCATGCCAGAATGAAAGGTTGCAATCTTGTAGGCAATGCACATGTATGCCATTTAACATTTCACATTGGGAGGTCAACAAAGGAGGTAGCATCTGAGCAAATATATGATCACATTTTGACATATTGGCACATAAGGCATTGTAAGAACATATAATCATTTCATATATCAAGTTGGAAGCAATTAAACTTTCACGGGTAGCCCAAGTAATCATGTTCAAATAAGCCATTGAATATCTTTTAACAATTCACATTAGGAGGTCAACAAAGTAGGTTGCCTCAGAGCAATTATAAGATCACATATCGACAAGATAACATACGAGGCATGCTTGACATGTAAATTCATTTGTAAAACACTTAGAAGCATGTGAACATTTAACGGACAGCCAAGTAATCACCGTATAACAAGTCACATAGCTAATTTTAGTTCACATATCAAGTGTTGAGATCATACAAGAATGCAACGACACTTACACAAAACCGGGTACAAGAATAGTCCACTAATCAACATGCAATCATCGGGAATCATGTCTAGAGCTATAAGGAAAATTCCAGACAGCCTATTAACCTTCCTCAACATCAATTATAATACACCCAAGAGTGGTTTATTACTCGGGAGCCTACGAGGCCATTAGGGTTTACTAGGCCGTGCTCGGGTTGGTTTCGTTTGCTAAGCACCACAAGTAACACTTACACCCATTTTAAGAATACTTAACATTTATGAGGCAGCCTACTAATCACGCAATTGAACACATTAACCATAGGATCATCACTTAGCAAGTTTCATAAGCAATAGGGCCTAAATTCGTGCTTACACATGCGATTAAGCCACAATTTGTCACGTGATTAACCCAAGTCATGCATCACCAAATTAAATAACTTCACCCAGCCACAACAGTCCACACAACATCTACGTGCCACAATTCCAAACATTCAATACCACAAGTGAAGTTACAACATGTTTCAAAGCATTTTACTAAGCAAAACCCTACTGCACTGGTCTGTTTTCCCACATTCAATTAGCCAAGAAAATATCTCCCAATTCTGTGAACAAACTGTCAAATTAAATCTTAATGAGTGATTTAAATCTAGGAACAAACCTCGCATTATTTGGAGTTCGGACTTAGGAGTTATGGCCCAACACCATGGGACTACGCAAATTGTCCATTTTGAACACATTACGATTGTTTCCATTTTGGAGGGTCTTAGAGTCAGATGTATCTTTGGCCTATTTCTGAAAAAAAAAATGTCAAGAATTACAAAATCTAGCAATATACCCATTTTGATGCATTTTTATCACATTTACTGGGTAAAAAATACTTCGTTCTACAGAGTCAGGTAATCTACCAGAAACCTATTTCATTTTTCCCAAATTTTCAGATTTGGACACATATCGATATTTTTCCATTTTGGGGGTCTTAGAGTCAAAATTGGCCTTGGACTATTTCTACAACAACTGTTCATAACTGACAAAAGTAGTGACCTACCAATTTTCATGCATTTTTATCAACGTTTACTAAGCAAATGCACTTCGTACTACAATGTCAGAACACTGCCAGCAAAAACTTTTTTACCTATCTTCAAGTTCTAGCCATTATCATGCCAAGCATGAATAGATAAGCTCATATGCACACATATACAACAACTACAGAGGTAAATATAACCACTTGGAGCATACATGTGAGTTTTGAAAGCTTTTAAAAGAGTTTAACACGCACCTCTTGAAGACTTAGCACATGTGCACAAAATCCTTGTTTTTGAGCTTTGTGTGTGCTTTGAGCTATCCCTTCTTGGGTTACCTTGCTATGGCCGAGCTTGGAGGGGTCTGGAGAGTCCTTGAGAGCTTGTTAGAAGTCTTGGATGCTCAAGAAAATGCTATGGCCGAAGATGAGAGAGAAGGAGATAGTTTGAGAGAGTTTTTGAGAGGAAAATGATGTTTGAAGTGGTTGTATGAGTGGTGCTTGTGTGTGTTTCAACCTAGAGCTTACAAAATATGATTTTTGTGTCATCTAAAGTCTAATTTGAATTGTTAAGAGCATGGGTGTTGAGAAGGCCGAGAAAAGGTGCTTGGGGTAGGGTGTTAGGGAAGTTTTTAAAGCTTTGTGTCTTGTGTTGTGTCATAGTTTGTCTAGATTGTTTTTGTTTTGTCTATCCTAGGTAGCATGGTGTCTTGTGTTGTCATAGGAATGTTGCGAAATTAGGGAATCTAGGTAGAATAAAATATAGGAATGTTTGTTGATGAGTTTGAATTATGAATAGAATAATAGATAGTAGGAAATGTTGGAATAGTTTAGTGTTATTTTATTGTTAGTGGAGTTTGTAGAGATTTTGAATTAGGAATATAATATTGGTAGTGGATTGTGTAGGATTATTTAATAGTCTAGTGCTTTGTGTAGGATTCTTTATTGATTAGCGTGCGGGCATGCTTTTCTAGGTCTAGGGCACGAATTACGAGATAAGGCATGTACTTCAAAATAAATGCACGGATTCCAATGCAAATGCACGCAACCCTAGGTGAATGCACGTAAACTAATGCAAGGCTTGTAATTCAATGCAATGCACGTAAATCAAGGTAAGACTCTTAAACCTAGGTTATGGCATGCAATTCAAGGTCAGTGCACACAAATCGAGGTATCGCACATAAATCGAAGTCAGGGCACGTAAATCGAGATTAGGGCACACAATTCTACCAATAGCTAGTTTCTTGGCGTGAAATGGTGCTCATAATACGGTGGTCTAACAATAGTCTCTTGGGTCATTATGACTCTAATTTATCTCTATCTTAACTATATGAAATCTTACTCTCCTTGTTTATATGCTCAACTAGCTAAGAGTATCAAGACTCATCGACCTTAGGTCCTAGGATTTACCACGAATCATCATGCATACTCACTATTAGCTATTTAGGATTACTAATCATACCCTAACGACTCCACTTTGTCACCAGATGCTTTAATATCATTTCCATGGTTTATATACCAGGTCCACGGTATTACTTAGGGATATATGCTTCCTAACATCCTCTAGGGTATCCAAATAACAAGGGTGTAGTGTGACTTACTTTGAATAATTACAACTAAATCCGAGGGGCACCAAACTCATACTATGTTTCTTAATATAACCAATATCCAACTTAGGACCTTTAGCAACGTTAGTCATCTAATGCATAATTCAATACTTTACACTTCTATTCGACCTAACATTTTAGGTGGAGTCTTCCGAACACGAGTTCTAGCTACGTGAATTCCTCGATTCCAATGTCCCTATATCTTGTTATACTAAAGAATCATCAACCTTGTTAAATTCGGTCTCCAGAGTTGCCTGCATGTCTTGAGGTTATCCATTGTTAAGTCACTCAAATACACTATCCATGTTTTAATAATCTAACCCCTAAAAGTAAATTATTGTCAACTTCCACGAATTCATCTCTTAATTTCTATGTTGCGATCTTACCATTTAGTGAACATAAAACTCAAAAGTATACACCATATCAGATTCATCAATGCTTCATTCCAATCAAGTAAAGATTCAATCGAACAAGTATATTGCTAACTTCTTAGATAGTCTATCATGCCAATTTTAAGATGTGAGAAATGGATTCAAAGCAACCTCTAAGTCAACATCCACTATAAGCACATGAGAATATATACTACTCTACATATCTAATAGTATACTGTTATATCCAAAGGGAAGTTGTATGTCATTAACCTTTATACTTGAACCACAATTAGATGAACGGTTTAACGGAATCAAGAACTTTATAGCTATAAAATTGACAACTTAATCACAAGTATGGGTATTCCAAGATAAGGAGATAACTTTACCTCAACAATTACTCCATTGCTACGCATTTTATATATGCATATCCAATAATACATACGATATATCGAGTACCTGTGAAAATGTGAGAAATCTCTAACTGAGCCTTTTCATTCTTCCTACATAAATTCAATTCCCAGAAAGTCCTAATCCTAACTATCTATGTGTATAAAAAGTCAGTCATGGTTACGAAACATGCACATGTATCGAAGAAGGAGTATAAAAGCATGCATGCAATATTGAGGGCACTAACGTGCCGGTGTGCCTGACACAGAGTACATATGGTCTACAAAGGCACATGATATTCAATGCAAAAAGAAATTAAAGCACATTAACACACATTGACACATATAAACAAGACATCAAAATTACCTTAAGGCTTCTACCCAAGGTCCGAGAGTTGAACCCGACTAATGCCTAGTTAGCAAACTAGGCCCTGATACCATTCTAATATAGGTGTCACGCCCCAACCCAACCTATGAAGGCTAGACTAAGGTGTGATCTAATCACTCACATTATTTTACGACTATAACCGATTGACTAAGGTTAAAGCTTTTCCGCTAGCCTAAAACTCCAAATTGTTTTTTGAAAAACCGACAGCATAACGATTGTATTTAGGACCTTTTAATTTGACCTAATTTCTAAATGCCTCAATTATTCCAATCATTAATCCAATTCCATTAAGAATTCCTATTTTATCGTCAACCGATATGCCTACTAGTCTATCTCGAAAGTCTCGTTTGATTAACAAGCCTAGTATAATAGCTATGTCCCATTTATTTGTCAATTCCTATTGCGCAAGTACCTGTTGTTCTTTATCATATGATTGAGCACCTAGGTGAGTTTAGATAGAGTTACGTTATTTGATTCTTCACTAAGTGGTTTAAACACATACGATAACTACTAATCAAAAAATGAAAGCAAACAACCAAATAAAGAGTTTGTTCGAATATAATGAGTACAAGCTAAAATTAGACCCAAATTACAACGGGGTCATTTACATCAACAAAAAAAGTAGTCTTCAAAGCAAACACAATGGTCATAGAATAGCCACTAACAAGCAAGGCACATAAAACACGTAATCACTCCAAGGAATCATCAACAAACACATTCTATTCGGGTACCTGTTCCAAATCTTCTTCACCTGTGATGTTAAAAGATGGTGATTCCTTATGTACTCAAGGAGGGGGAATGAGGGATAACATTTTTAAAAAAACTCTTTTCCAGTTAATCTTATGAAAAACCCTTTTGAAAACATGTCATATGAAATAAGCAAGTTCATAACATAACATAAATATAAATGAACACATTTACCCGTCTTTCCTCCCCGAGATCCTCTAGGAACTAAGTGAGAGTACTTAAACACATAGTGAAAAGGATATGGTGAGCTTTTGCTCTCAAGATCAATCGGCGGGCATTTGCTCTCAAGATCATTTCTGATAACAGTTGTTGCGGCGGCTTCAATCATCCACTTATCACTCCAAATGGGTGTACTTCGGATGTACCCCGAAATCCTACGACTCAACTCTCTGACGAAGTCTAGCCCCCAAGCGAGAGAGGGAATTGGACCATGGTAGTCACGGTAGCACCGGCAAGCTCGATGCCGCCTGGCGTGCGTGAAGCGCTACCATGCCAGAATAAGAGGTTGCAATCTTGTATGCAATGCACATGTATGCCATTTAACATTGCACATTGGGAGGTCAACAAAGTAGGTTTCCTCCGAGGAAATATATGATCACATTTTGACATATTGGCACATAAGGCATTGTAAGAACATATAATCATTTCATATATCAATTTGGAAGCAATAAACTTTCACGGGCAGCCAAGTAATCATGTACAAATAAGCCATTGAATATCTTTTAACAATTCCCATTAGGAGGTCAACAAAGTCGGTTGCCTCAGAGCAATTATAAGATCACATATCGATAAGTAAACATACGAGGCATGCTTTGACATGTAAATTCACTTTGTAAAACCCTTAGAAGCATGTGAACAGTTAACGGACAGCCAAGTAATAGCCATATAACAAGTCATATAGCTAATTTTAGTTCACATATCAAGTGTTGAGATCATACAAGAATGCAACGACACTTACACAAAACCGAGTACAAGAATAGTCCACTTATCAACATGCATCATCGAGAATCATGTCTAGAGCTATAAGGACAATTCCAGACAGCCTATTAACCTTCCTCAACATCAATTATAATACACACAAGAGTGGTTTATTACTCGGGAGCCTATGAGGCCATTAGGGTTTACTAGGCCGTGCTCGGGATTGGTTTCGTTTGCTAAGCACCACAAGTAACAATTAAAACCATATCAAGCATACTTAACATTTATTAGGCAGCCTACTAATCACGCAATTGAACACATTAAACCATAGGATCATCACTTAGCAAGTTTTCATAAGCCAATAGTGGCCTAAATTCGTGCTTACACATGCGATTAAGCCATAATTTGTCATGTGATTAAACCCAAGCCATGCATCAACCAAATTAAACAACCTCAACCAACCACAACAGTCCACACAACATCTACGTGCCACAATTCCAAGCATTCAATACCACAAGTGAAGTTACCAACAGTTTCAAAGCATTTTCCTAAGCACAACCCTACTGTAATGGTCTGTTTTCTCACATTCAATTAGCCAAGAAAATAATCTCCAAATTCTGTGAACAAGCTGTCAAATATAAATCTTAATGAGTGATTTAATTCAAGGAACAAACCTCGCATTATTTGGAGTTCGGACTTAGGAGTTATGGCCCAAACCGTTGGACTACGCAAATTGTCCAGTTTTGAACACATTACGATTTTTTCCATTTTGGAGGGTCTTAGAGTCAGATTTAGCTTTGGCCTATTCTGATAAAAATGTCAAGAACTTCAAAATCTAGCAACATGCCATTTCGATGCATTTCTATCAACATTTACTAGGTAAAAAATACTTCGTTCTACACTAGTCAGTAATCTGCCAGAAACCTATTTCATTTTTTCAAAATTTCCAGATTTAGAACACATTCAATATTTGCCAATTTGGGGGTCTTAGAGTCAAAATTGGCCTTGGCCTATTTCTATACACCAAATGTTCATAACTGACAAAACTAGTAACCTACCAATTGTCAGGCATTTTTATCAAGGGTTTACTAAGCCAAATGCACTTCGTACTACACGTCAGAAAACTGCCAGCAAAAACGTTTTTACCTATCTTCAAGTTCTAGCCATTATCTTGTCTTGCATGAGTAGATAAGCTCATATACACACATATACAACAACTACAGAGGTAAATATAGCCACATTGGATTATGCATGTGAGTTTTGAAAGCTTTTAAAAGAGTTTAACCCTCACCTCTTTGAAGACTTAGCAAATGTGCACAAAATCCATGTTTTTGAGCTTTGTGTGTGACTTTGAGCTATCCTTGCTTGATTACCTTGCTATGGCCGAGCTTGGAGGGGTCTTGAGAGTCCTCGAGAGCTTGTTAGAAGTCCTGGATGCTCAAGAAAATGCTATGGCCGAAGATGAGAGAGAAGGAGAGAGTTTGAGAGAGTTTTTGAGAGGAAAATGATGTTTGAAGTGGTTGTATGAGTGGTGCTTGTGTGTGTGCCGACCTAGAGCTTACAAAATCTGATTTTTGTGTCATCTAAAGTCTAATTTGAATTGTTAAGAGCATGGGTGTCGAGAAGGCCGAGAAAAGGTGCTTGGGGTAAGGTGTTAGGGAATTTTTTAAAGCTTTGTGTTTTGTGTTGTGTCATAGTTTGTCTAGATTGTTTTTGTTTTGTCTATCCTAGGTAGCATGGTGTCTTGTGTTGTCATAGGAATGTTGGGAAATTAGGGAATCTAGGTAAAATAAAATATAGAAATGTTTGCTGATGAGTTTGAATTATGAATAGAATAATAGATAGAGGGAAATGTAGGAATAGTTTAGTGTTATTTTATTGTTAGTGAAGTTTGTAGAGATTTTGAATTATGAATATAATATTCGTTAGTGGATTGTGTAGGATTATTTAATAATCTAGTGCTTTGTGTAGGATTCTTTATTGATTAGTGTTCGAGCACGCTTTCCTAGGTCTAGGGCATGAACTACAAGATAAGGCACATACTTCAAAATAAATGCACGGATTCCAATACAAATGCACGCAACCCTAGGTGAATGCACGTAAACTAATGCAAGGCATTTAATTCAATACAATGCACGTAAATCAAGGTAAGACTCTTAAACCTAGGTTATGGCACGCAATTCACGGTCAGTGCACACAAATCAAGGTATCACACATAAATTGAAATCATGGCATGTAAATCGAGATTAGGGCACACAATTCTACCAACAGCTAGTTTTTTGGCGTGAAACGGTGCTCATAATACGGTGGTCTAACAGTAGTCTCTTGGGTCATTATGACTCTAATTCATCTCTATCTTAACTATATGAAATCTTACTCTCCTTGTTTATATGCTCAACTAGCTAAGAGCATCAAGACTCATTGACCATAGGTCTTAGGGTTTACCATGAATCATCATGCATACTCACTATCAGCTATTGAGGATTACTAATCATATCCTAATGACTCCACTTTGCAACCAGATGCTTTAATATCATTTCCATGGTTTATATACCAGGTCCATGGTATTACTTAGGGATATATGCTTCCTAACATCCTCTAGGGTATCCAAATAACAAGGGTGTAGAGTGACTTACTTTGCATAATTACAACTAAAGTCGAGGGGCACCAAACTAATACTATGTTTCTTAATATCACCAGTATCTAACTTAGGACCTTTAGCAACGTTAGTCATCTAATGCATAATTCAATACTTTACACTTCTATTCGACCTAACATTTTAGGTGTAGTCTTCCGAAAACGAGTTATAGCTACGTGAATTCCTCGATTCCAGCATCCCTATATCTTGTTATACTAAAGAATCATCAACCTTGTTAAATTCGGTCTCCAGAGTTGCCTACATGTCTTGAGGTTATCCATTGTTAAGTCACTCAAATACACTATCCATGTTTTAATAATCTAACCCCTAAAAGTAAACTATTGTCAACTTCCACGAATTCATCTCTTAATTTCTATGTCGCGATCTTACCATTTAGTGAACTTAAAACTCAAAAGTATACACCATATCGGATTCATCAATGCTTCATTCCAATCAAGTAAAGATTCAATCGTACGAGTATATTGCTAACTTCTTAGATAGTCTATCTTGCCAATTTTAGGATGTGAGAAATGGATTCAAAGCAACCTCTAAGTCAACTTCCACTATAAGCACATGAGAATATATACTACTCTACATATCTAATAGTATACTCTTATATCCAAAGGGAAGTTGTATGTCATTAACCTTTATACTTGAACCACAATTAGAAGTACGGTTTAACAGAATCAAGAACTTTATAGCTATAAAATTGACAACTTAATCACAAGTATGGGTATTCCAAGATAAGGAGATAACTTTACCTCAACAATTATTCCTGTGCTACGCATTTTATATATGCATATCCAATAATACATACGATATATCGAGTACCTGTGAAAATGCGAGAAATCTCTAACCGAGCCTTTTCATTCTTCCTACAGAAATTCAATTCCCAGAAAGTCCTAATCCTAACTATCTATGTGTATAAACAGTCAGTCATGGTTACGTAACATGCACATGTATCAAAGAAGGAGTATAAAAGCATGCATGCAATATTGAGGGCACTAACGTGCCGGTGTGCTTGACACAGAGTATATATGGTCTACAAAGGCACAAGATATTCAATGCAAAAAGAAATTAAAGCACATTAATACACATTGACACATATAAACAAGACATCAAAATTACCTTAAGGCTTCTACCCATGGCCCAAGAGTTAAACCCGACTAATGCCTAGTTAGCAAACTAGGCCCTGATACCATTCTAATATAGGTGTCATGCTCCAACCCAACCTATGGAGGCTAGACTAAGGTGTGATCTAATCATTCACATTATTTTACGACTATAACCGATTGACTAAGGTTAAAGCTTATCCGCTAGCCTAAAACTCCAAATTGTTTTTTGAAAAACCGACAGCATAACGACTGTATTTAGGACCTTTTAATTTGACATAATTTCTAAATGCCTCAATTATTCCAATCATTAATCCAATTCCATTAAGAATTCCTATTTTATTCGGCAATCGATATGCCTACTAGTCTATCTCGAAAGTCTCGTTTGATTAACAAGCCTAGTATAATAGCTATGTCCCATTTATTTGTCAATTCCTATCGCGCAAGTACCTGTTGTTCTTTATCTTATGATTGGGCACCTAGGTGAGTTTAGATAGAGTTACGTTATTCAATTCTTCACCTAGTGGTTTAAACACATACGATAACTACTAATCAAAAAATGAAAGAAAACAACCAAATAAAGAGTTTGTCCGATTATAATTAGTAAAAACTAAAATTAGATCCAAATTACAACGGGGTCATTTACATCAACAAAATAAGTAGTCTTCAAACAAACACAATGGTCACAGAATAGCCACTAACAAGCAAGGCACATAAAACACGTAATTACTCCAAGGAATCATCAACAAACACATTCTATTCGGGTATCTGTTCCAAATCTTCTTCACCTGTGATGATAAAAGAGGGTGATTCCTTATGAACTCAGCGAGGGGGAACGAGGGATAACGTTTTAAAAAAAACTCTTTTCCGGTTAATCTTATGAAAAACCCTTTTGAAAACAAGTCATATGAAATAAGCAAGTTCATAACATAACATAAATATAAATGAACACATTTACCCGTCTTTCCTCCCCGAGATCCTCTAAGAGCTAAGCGAGAGTACTTAAACACATAGTGAAAAAGGATATGGTGAGCTTTCGCTCTCAAGATCAATCGGTGGGCATTTGCTCTCAAGATCATTTCTGATAACTGTTGTTGCGGCCGGCTTCAATCATCCACTTATCACTCCTAATGGGTGTACTCCAGATGTACCCTGAAATCCTACGACCCAACTCTCTGAGGAAGTCTAGCCCCAAGCGAGAGAGGAATTGGACCATGCTAGTCACGGTAGCACCGGCAAGTTCGATGCCACCCCGGCGTGCATGAAACGCTACCATGCCAGAATGAAAGGTTGCAATCTTGTATGCAATGCACATGAATGCCATTTAACATTTCACATTGGGAGGTCAACAAAGTAAGTTGCCTCCGAGGAAATATATGATCACATTTTGACATATTGGCACATAAGACATTGTAAGAACATATAATCATTTCATATATCAATTTGGAAGCAAATAAACTTTCACGGGCAGCCAACTAATCATGTTCAAATAAGCCATTGAATATCTTTTAACAATTCACATTAGGAGGTCAACAAAGTTGGTTGCCTCAGAGCAATTATAAGATCACATATCGACAAGTTAACATACGAGGCATGCTTTGACATGTAAATTCACTTTGTAAAACACTTAGAAGCATGTGAACATTTAACGGACAGCCAAGTAATCACCATATAACAAGTCATATAGCTAATTTTAGTTCACTTATCAAGTGTTGAGATCATACAAGCATTCAACGACACTTACACAAAACCGGGTACAAGAATAGTCCACTTATCAACATGCAATTATCGGGAATCATGTCTAGAGCTATAAGGACAATTCCAGACAGCCTATTAACCTTCATCAACATCAATTATAATACACACAAGAGTGGTTTATTACTCGGGAGCCTACGGGGTCATTAGGGTTTACTAGGCCGTGCTCGGGGTTGGTTTCGTTTACTAAGCACCACAAGTAACACTTAAACCATTTCAAGAATACTTAACATTTATTAGGCAGCCTACTAATCATGCAATTGAACACATTAAACCATAGGATAATCACTTAGCAAGTTTTCAAAAGCAATAGGACCTAAATTCGTGCTTACACATGCGATTAAGCCATAATTTGTCACGTGATTAAACTCAAGCCATGCATCAACCAAATTAAACAACCTCAACCAACTACAATAGTCCACACAACATCTACGTGCCACAATTACAAGCATTCAATACCACAAGTGAAGTTACAACATGTTTCAAACCATTTTACTAAGCAAAACCCTACTGCAATGGTCTGTTTTCCCACATTCAATTAGCCAAGCAAATAATCTCCAAATTCTGTGAACAAACTTTCAAATTAAATCTTAATGAGTGATTTAAATCTTGGAATAAACCTCGCATCATTTGGAGTTCGGACTTAGGAGTTATGGCCAAAACCGTGGGACTACGTAAAATTATCCCGTTTTGAACACATTACGATTGTTTCCAATTTTGGGGGACTTAGAGTCAGATTTAGCTTTGGCCTATTTCTGACAAAAATGTCAAGAACTTCAAAATCTAGCAAAATACCAATTTTTATGCATTTTTATCAACGTTTATTATGTAAAAAACACTTTGTTCTACAAAGTCGGTAATTTGCCAGAAACCTATTTCATTTTTTCAAATTTTCCAGATTTAGACACATTTCGATATTTTGCTATTTTGGGGGTCTTAGAGTTAAAATTGGCCTTGGCCTATTTCTACAACAAATGTTCATAACTGACAAAACTAGTGACCAACCAATTTGCATGCATTTTTATCTAGTTTTACTAAGCCAAATGCACTTCGTACTACAAGGTCAGAAAACTGCCAGCAAAAACTTTTTTACCTATCTTCAAGTTCTAGCCATTATCATGCCATGCATGAGTAGATAAGCACATATGCACACAAATACAACAACTACAGAGGTAAATATAGCCATATGAGAGCATGCATGTGAGTTTTGAAAGCTTTTAAAAGAGTTTAGCCCTCACCTCTTTGAAGACTTAGCAAATGTGCACAAAATCCTTGTTTTTGAGCTTTGTGTGTGACTTTGAGCTATCCTTGCTTGATTACCTTGCTATGGCCGAGCTTGGAGGGGTCTTGAGAGTCCTTGAGAGCTTGTTAGAAGTCTTGGATGCTCAAGAAAATGCTATGGCCGAAGATGAGAGAGAAGGAGAGAGTTTGAGAGAGTTTTTGAGAGGAAAATGATGTTTGAAGTGGTTGTATGAGTGGTGCTTGTGTGTGTGTCGACCTAGAGCTTACAAAATCTGATTTTTGTGTCATCTAAAGTCTAATTTGAATTTTTTAGAGCATGGGTGTTGAGAAGGCCGAGAAAAGGTGCTTGGGGTAGGGTGCTAGGGAATTTTTTAAAGCTTTGTGTCTTGTGTTGTGTCATAGTTTGTCTAGATTGTTTTTGTTTTGTCTATCCTAGGTAGCATGGTGTCTTGTGTTGTCATAGGAATGTTGGGAAATTAGGGAATCTAGGTAGAATAAAATATAGGAATGTTTGTTGATGAGTTTTAATTATGAATAGAATAATAGATAGTGGGAAATGTAGGAATTGTTTAGTATTATTTTATTGTTAGTGGAGTTTGTAGAGATTTTGAATTAGAAATATAATATTGGTTAGCGGATTGTGTAAGATTATTTAATAGTCTAGTGCTTGTGTAGGATTCTTTATTGATTAGCGTGCGGGTACGCTTTCCTAGGTTTAGGGCACAAACTATGATGTAAGGTACGTACTTTAAGATAAATGCACGAATTTCAATGCAAATTTATGCAACCCTAGGTAAATGCACGTAAACCAATGCAAGGCATGTAATTCAATGCAATGCACGTAAATTGAGGTAAGACTCTTAAACCTAGGTTATGGCACATAATTCAAGGTCAGTGCACACAAATCGAGGTATCGCACATAAATCGAAGTCAAGGCATGTAAATCGAGATGAGGGCACACAATTCTAGGTCAAGGCACGTATAACGAGGGATGCATGAAAACCAAGACAGGACACGTAATCCAAGTCGGTCATATAATTTTGGGCCTAAGGCACGCAAATCGAGGTAAGATATGTTATTCGGGATCGGGCCTCAAATCTTCCCCTCCTTAAAAGAATTTCATCCCGAAATTCATTCTTACTCGTTGAGGTCATTTGGACGG